>NW_010362819.1:33341-100553 GCF_000414095.1 Morus notabilis
AATATGTTTTATAATATTGTAATTATATTAACCATTTTAATAATATTATTATATTCTATATCATAATTATATTATATAATAATATAATATAATCCTAATTTTTAATTATCCACAATAAGTCAACTTCATAATTTACCAAACATCATTACACTGATTTTAAAATCAGCACAGCTACTATAATTATAGTTTATTAAACACTCAACTGCTTTTTATAACAGTTGTTTCTTCCTTCAGCACAGTTAAAAGTAACTTTTTTAAAATTTACAACACTACCAAACTAAGCTAAATTATAGCTTAGTTAAAAAAAATCAAAGGGGAAAAGAAATTGAGATAACAAAACCAAATTTTGACGAACAATAATAAGTTGATAGCAAAGTCAAACGCATTTCTTTAATTCTACGTAGAATAAACTTAATTTGATACTTTATTCCTTTTAAGTACCGGGGAATTCGAAGAGTATAAACCGCATAAAGCGGCATAGAATTCACCGGTGACCTTGAACTACACAAGTGAATTTGAAAATAAGAAAGCGGAATAAAAATCACTATTGTTATTTTATTATTATTATTTTCACATCTCAAACAAAGAGTATATTCTTATCTTTGAAATAGAAAAAAACTCGGGTGAGTTAGAGAGAGAAAGAGAGTATATTCTCGCTCAAAAAAAAAAAATAATAATAATAAGGAGAGTATATTCCCTCAAAAAAATAAATTAAAAGAAAAACAAAGAGTATATTCTGTAGAAATCCCACTCTCTCTCTTTCACTTTCACAACGCCATTTGTTTTCCCTTCCCTCTTCTCAGTTCTCACTCTCCCTCTCTCTATATAATCTCTATCTCTCTCTCTCCGCTCTGTCATTCCTTCTCTTGCCGTATCAGAATTGCTTATTCGGAGCTGCGATTGATCATTCCCTGTGCACCGGACCGATGAAGTTCTCGAAAATTCTCGGCAACCTTCTGGAGGAGATCTTCCCCGATTGGCGGGACAGGTTTCTGTCCTACAAGTCTCTAAAGAAGCAGTTGAATTTGATCTACCCCAAGCCCGGAGCCGGAGCCGGAGCCGGAGATGAGCCGCCGGCTAAGCGTCCCAGACTTTCCGACGATGAGGCCACCGCCGACACCGGCGATTCCTCCGCCGCCACTGCCGCCGCCGCCGCCGAGAGCAGCGATGAAGCGAAGGCGTCGAAGGCGGTAGACGATTTCGTGAGTTTGTTGCAGGACGAGATCGAAAAGTTCAACGAGTTCTTCGTTCAGAAAGAGGAGGATATTGTTATCGCGTGGAAGGTAATATTCTTTTTCCCCTCATTTTCACCAATTTTATTTGGGTTGAACATTAGGTTAAAGTTCTGATTTTTCTCGGCTTTGGAGGTTGTTATCTTGTTTTTGCCGGTAGAATATGGAAATAATAGTTTGTGATGGTTAGTTAATTTGAGGAACTAATAATAGTTCAGGAGGAAATTTATATGTTGTATGCATCAGTTTGAATTTTATGCGAAAATGAACTTTTCACTAGTTTTCAGTATTTGTTGTTGTTTCTCTGTTTGATTGGTTGCCTATTGTCTTGTATACAAGAATATGTTATTTTCTTGTGTACGATGATCGATGATACTCTGTAAGTTTAGATCATGCAAGAGAAGCCTTTATTTAGTCAAAGTGCACTTATTTTTGGGCTGTGGTTTGGGTATGATTTAAGTTTTGAATCCTTGTTTGGGTCATTTGCAATTTTCAAGCAACAGTGCGTTATGCTTTGTAGCTTGGTAATGGCCTTTTTAGTTTCTTTCCAATGTTGCATCTTACTTATGTATTTGTTACCTTTTGTTTCGGGTTTTTTGAATTTTCAGGAGTTGCAAGATAGAATAGCTAAGGCCAAGGATTCAAATGAAGATTTGACTGAAGTAGGGAGGAACTTGGTGAATTTTCATGGAGAGATGGTTTTGCTAGAAATTTACAGCATCCTTAATTACACAGGTACTTCTTTGTGTTCCCTTCTGTAAGAAAGTTTCCTTATTTACTTTTAGTTGAGAGATTCTTTGGTCTTGGTAAAATTGGATGCTGAGTAAGGCACACATCTTACATATTGAAAAGTTTGCTTCCAGTTATTTTACATAAGATTGCATGTTCAAGTAAGTATTTTCTGAAGGTTTTCTATGTCTAGGGTCAAATCTAGGGTCAAATGCTCGGAATATTTTCTTCGTTTATGCTTAATCTTCATGTGAAACACAAAAATTAACTGAGTTAATATGTATGCGCCCTTTTTTATGCAATTACGAGTAAAAATCCTCTCATTTCATCTAGAGGAGTGTACTGTCGTTTTATGTGGTACTGAACATGTATTGGGGAAGCGACATGCGATGTGAATAACTTTTGGATCGCTTAAAAACATCGGGAAGCTTTTTTCATGGTGTATAATGTTAGCAAAAAAATAAAATAACAAATGATGTATCAGATTCTCATACAACAGCGAGATGAGATAAGGATCCAACAATTGAAACGCTTATCCGAGTTTTCTGTTCTTATATATTCCTCTCCTGGCCTTTTATGATTTTGATGTTGATCTTGATATATTATGCATAGGATTGGTGAAGATAACTAAGAAACATGACAAGCGAAGTGGTTCTGTTATTCAGTTGTCTTTTATCCAAAGCGTCGTGCAAGAACCATTTTTCAGTACTGAAGTGCTTAAAGAGCTTGTGGAGGAGTGCGCGAGGACACTTGACAACATGTTTTCCAAGGAAGAACTTGCAGAAATTGATCATTTGGAGAGCACGTATGCGAGACTAACTCAACTGGCTTTGCGGGTCTTGGAGGAGATTCGAAGTGGAAGTTCTACTGTAGGGCCACATTCATTACCGCCTCTGGAAACTAACCCTGTTGTGGAACAAGCTGCCAAGTGAACTGCTTTCGGAGGAATATATTACAGAACACTAGATCAAATACGGAACTCACACGCTGTTTATTAAATTTTCTTTTCTTTTATCGTTTTGTATTCTGTTGTAGGCTAATGGTAAATACTTGCGCAGCTATTGTACGATACGATCTTGTTCATGTGCATCTATTTGATGAAAATATGGATATGTCTTTTGTTTTGAGTCGATGTAGTTAATGTCAGTGTTGCAAATTATGAGTTCTTGCTTGTGAAATTCTCATGAATTTATTAGTCAAGTCAACGGTTTTCACCCAAAGGACGGTAGAAGGACACTATTGAGTGGACGTTTGGTTCATGAATTTAGAATTATAATTTAAAATCATTCTCGTTTTACGTGTGTTTTTTGTGAGAGAAAACATGACAATATTGAGTGGACGTTTGGTTCATGAATTTAGAATCATAATTTAAAATCATTCTCGTTTTACGTGTGTTTTTTGTGAGAGAAAACACTGTAAAAAATTATGAATCGTGATTTAAAATTATAGACGAACACATGAAACAAACGTCCCTACCTGTGTTTTTTATTGGAGGGAAAGATGCTTTGTTTGGTTAAAGAGGGAGGAGAGGAATGAAAAGAGCAAAGCCTCTTTTTGGGCCAACCAAAATTAATCATACCAGTGGAGGAAAAGAAGGCAAATACTCCCTTAGACTGTATAAGTCTTAATTTTTATCTCTTACTTTTGATTAATACTCTTTTAATCAAATGTTATATTAGTAAAAATTAAAAAAAATATTAATCAAGAATAAGAGTAAAAATCTAAATTGGTGCATGCACTTTTAAAGATAAATTAAGTAATTTTCTCTGCCAAAAAAACAGATAGCAAAGTAATGCAAATATTCAAGAAACTTATCACATTGAAGTTAAAAAGATAATTTTACCCTTTAAAATATAATTAGTGAAGAATAAAATGAACAGCTCGATAGGAATAGTAAACCATTCCAACAACTTCCACTTATGCGGGACATTCACTCTCAAAAGTTGTATAATAATTATATAAATAATTGTGATCTTAATTTTTTTTTTTTTAAAAAGAAACTATTTTCTTTCTTATCAAACAACACCCTTTACATTCTTTGACTCTGTAATTCTCTATCTGCTCTTAACCCTCCATCACTCCAATAAAATGGGGCCTAAAATGAGTTTTTTTTTTTTTTCTTTTAGCAAAACTGTTCTATGCACAGCCATATCTATCGCGATAATTGCTTGGCAGTTGGTTGGTTTCTACTTTCTAGCACTAGTCTTATTTCAAAGAATTTGAGGTCGAATTGCAAAGTAGGAATAGTTCGTTCTTTGCACGTTTGTGCTTCCTGATGTCAATGATCTCGGTTTAATCGTGTGTGATACCTTGTCCTGTTGTTCTAATTTCTATTGTGCAACACTGATACAAACTCATGCCTCGTTTGTTTTGCTCGTTCGAGTTAATAATTTGAGTTAAAAAGTGAATTCATATGAGAGAAAACATTATCGCTTGTGTTGTGATTCAAATTAAACGAAGCGAACAGGGGTTCAATATTTAGAAAGAGTACAAAATAATTATAAAATAATTTTAAGTAGAAAGACGCCAAAGCGCCTGTAGCTCAGTGGATAGAGCGTCTGTTTCCTAAGCAGAAAGTCGTAGGTTCGACCCCTACCTGGCGCGATTTCTAATACTTAAAATTTTTATTTTGTAGTTCACCTATTTTGGTCACAATCTCTCCAGGCTTTTTTACCTCAGAATCTTGAAACAACCTCTTTCACTTGTTTCTTTCTTTTCTTGAAACAAACCTCTTCTTTACTCATGAAACCTTCTAATGCACTTTGCATGACCAACCCAACATTATCTATAAATCTCCCACACCCAAAGAGCTTATATTATGGACCTCCCATCTGAATCTTGTCAAATTCATATCAATTATATTATAACCTTCCACCCCATTTCAAGAAAAACAAGAAAATGTCCATAGTTGATGAAGCCCCAGGCTATCTCCAAGTTTTCGCAGACGGGTCTGTAAAACGCTTTGCACCAGAGATAGTCTCTGCCTCAGATGAATCACACAACAAGTTCAAGTCCAAGGATGTTGTGATTGACCCCTCGAAACCAATTACTGCTAGGATGTTCCTTCCCCATTCTCTTTCATCCTCCAGTCCACTTCCACTAGTGGTCTACTTTCATGGCGGTGGCTTTTGCATTGGCTCAACCACATGGCTTGGCTACCACCATTTCCTTGGTGACTTCTCCGTTGCTTCTCAATCCGTCATTGTTTCTGTCGACTACCGTTTGGCCCCCGAGAACCGCCTTCCGATAGCTTACGAAGATTGTCACACCTCACTTGAATGGATTCTTTCTAGTTACCAAGCAAAATCTGAGCCATGGCTTGATAGAGCAGATCTTTCCCGGGTGTTTCTCTCCGGGGACAGCGCAGGAGGGAACATCGCACATCATGTTGCTATGAAAGCCGTCGGTAATGGCTTTGATCATATGAAGATTAAAGGGCTGTTGTTGATACACCCTTATTTTGGAAGTGAGAAGAGGACCGAGAAAGAAATGGAGGAAGGAGCGGCAACGGATGTGGCCGTGCTTCCTGATGTCAATGATCTCGATTTAATCGTGTGTGATACCTTGTCCTGTTGTTCTAATTTCTATTGTCCAACACTGATACAAACTCATGCCTCATTTGTTTTGCTCGTTTGAGTTAATAATTTGAGTTAAAAAGTGAATTCATATGAGAGAAAACATTATCGCTTGTGTTGTGATTCAAATTAAACGAAGCGAACAGGGGTTCAATATTTAGAAAGAGTACAAAATAATTATAAAATAATTTTAAGTAGAAAGACGCCAAAGCGCCTGTAGCTCAGTGGATAGAGCGTCTGTTTCCTAAGCAGAAAGTCGTAGGTTCGACCCCTACCTGGCGCGATTTCTAATACTTAAAATTTTTATTTTGTAGTTCACCTATTTTGGTCACAATCTCTCCAGGCTTTTTACCTCAGAATCTTGAAACAACCTCTATCACTTGTTTCTTTCTTTTCTTGAAACATACCTCTTCTTTACTCATGAAACCTTCTAATGCCCTTTGCATGACCAACCCAACATTATCTATAAATCTCCCACACCCAAAGAGCTTATATTATGGACCTCCCATCTGAATCTTGTCAAATTCATATCAATTATATTATAACCTTCCACCCCATTTCAAGAAAAACAAGAAAATGTCCATAGTTGATGAAGCCCCAGGCTATCTCCAAGTTTTCGCAGACGGGTCTGTAAAACGCTTTGCACCAGAGATAGTCTCTGCCTCAGATGAATCACACAACAAGTTCAAGTCCAAGGATGTTGTGATTGACCCCTCGAAACCAATTACTGCTAGGATGTTCCTTCCCCATTCTCTTTCATCCTCCAGTCCACTTCCACTAGTGGTCTACTTTCATGGCGGTGGCTTTTGCATTGGCTCAACCACATGGCTTGGCTACCACCATTTCCTTGGTGACTTCTCCGTTGCTTCTCAATCCGTCATTGTTTCTGTCGACTACCGTTTGGCCCCCGAGAACCGCCTTCCGATAGCTTACGAAGATTGTCACACCTCACTTGAATGGATTCTTTCTAGTTACCAAGCAAAATCTGAGCCATGGCTTGATAGAGCAGATCTTTCCCGGGTGTTTCTCTCCGGGGACAGCGCAGGAGGGAACATCGCACATCATGTTGCTATGAAAGCCGTCAGTAATGGCTTTGATCATGTGAAGATTAAAGGGCTGTTGTTGATACACCCTTATTTTGGAAGCGAGAAGAGGACCGAGAAAGAAATGGAGGAAGGAGCGGCAACGGATGTGGCAATGAACGACATGTTTTGGAGACTTAGTATACCGGAAGGCTTGAATCGCGATTGTTTCGGATGTGATTTCGAGAAGGCTGAACTGTCCGCAGTTCGGTGGGCTGAGTTTCCAGCCGCGGTGGTTTACGTGGCGGGGATGGATTTTTTGAAGGAGAGGGGGGTGATGTATGCACAGTTTCTGCAAATGAAAGGAGTCGAAGTGGTGAAGCTTGTGGAGGCTAAGAGAGAGCCTCATGTCTTTCATGTATTTTACCCTGAATCTGAGGCCACCCGTTTGCTTCAGAGACAAATGAGTGAGTTCATCAATAGCTATTAGAATTTGATATGATCTTTTTTCATCCTCACATGAAAAAAAAAAAAGAAAAAGAAAAAAGAAAAAGACATTTCAAGATCATAACTACATGATTATATATAGCATGGAAATTCTGCAATTATTACTAACAAATTGAATACTACAAGAGTACAAGACGGTTTGCATTTTCTGCCATTATAGTCTCGTCTTGTAAAAGGTTCTTTGAAGATAAAATCTACATATCAGTAATGTATACTAATTTACAAAAGTAGCAGTAACAAGTACTTGTATGGCATATTATCAAAAAAAAAAAAAAAGTACTTGTATGGCAGAGACACCTAAATTAACAAGCTTCATCATTGAGGCAGAGCTATAAGCTATTCTTTACTCATCAAAAGTGTTTATGAAACCTCCAATGAAAGCCAGAGCTCCATTGCAATTGCCACACAAGATATCCTTCCCCCCCTGCAAAGCCAATACATGTATCCTTTAATTCCTATATATAATAATTCTCTAAAATTATAATTGTGCCGTATTTAATAAAGAGAATTATGTGTTAATCTAGTAAATACTCGAAATTTATAACCATACCCTATTCAACAAAAAAATGTATCTTAATATTTTTCATATTGTTGTCTCGAATAGAAAATTTTCTGCCTCTGTCACTATGCAAGTATATCATGTAAAGACGAATTGGTTACCCGCAAAGTCAACAAGAATCACCCTTTTCAAATCTTCCATCGAAGAAATCAATTGAGGCCTTGTTCACTTCACGAATTCGAGTTAAGATGTGACATTTTTTAAGAGTTTTTAATTGTGATAAAAAAAATTAAATGTGACATTTTCTGAAAGTTTTTAACTGTATAAACCTAAAATTGAAAATTCGAATTGGTGAAATGAACAGGTCTGAGTTCGCTCCACTCCCTTGGCACTGTGAGCACAGAACTGCACCTGCGCTTTGCGCCATAAACAATATTATGCTTTTTGATCATATCTACTTTCTTTCTTTCATTCATTTCTTAAATGCGTATCTTTCTCAAATTCAGCTTTACCATTTCATCACAATCAGCACATATCACGCTGTTTGGTTTCTTGCCTTGGTCACTTTTTGCTGCCTATATATTGAGAAAAGAAAAAAGATAAATAAAATAAGATAAAATCAACATAACATGTCTATTTATTTATGTCCACTAATTTATGCCCAAAAAAATTAAAAATTAAAAAAAAAACAAAAAAAAAAACGAAGAAGAACATTGGCTTTAACGCGGCAAAATCTTACGTCTGGAAATTTTAGAAGATGTTTGATATAAAAATTCATGTTATAATTTAAATCATGGTTTGTGACTTGTTATAGTACTTTAGTACCACGTCGTACTGTTTTCCAACAAGTGTTTGATGGATATGAAGATGATTGCCTAGACAATTATATATTTATATTTATATTATTATGCAAGTTGATAAAAACGCGCGATGAGAAAGGAAGTTAAGAGCATAAATAAGATAGAACCTGAGTTTGGTGTGGCTTTGAAGGAGCTTAGAAGTGGTGGTGCTGAGCAGAGAGAGTGTAGTCCATTTGAAGAAAATGATAAAACTAGTCGGTACAGATTTTGGTCAGGCGCTTTCTCAATTCTATTTCTCACTCAGTTCTGGGTTGCGGCCCGTGGGCTCACTACTTGATCCAAACACGTTTTCTTTTTATTCGCCTCAAAAAATAATTAAAAAGAAATATGAATTTTAATTATAAAAAAAAGTAGAATTTTGAGGAGTGACATAAATGAGGTCTCGTTTCGTTTACCGATTTGAGTTTTATTATAGTAAAAGATTTTCAAAAACAGTCAAATTTAACTTTTTATTATAATAAAAATCTCTCACATAAAATCGCATCCCAACTCAAATTCAAACATCGAATTAACGAACTAAACTAGTCATAAATAAATAAACTTCCAAACCCATTTATATCATGAATATTGGATCTTGTGCCACGAAAATAAGGAGCCAAGGGTCAGAAAAATGTTATGTAAATCCCAACACATGGAAGTGATTGTGGTATAAAACTTCTGAATACATATATAAGTGTTGCACACCGCCTAATTTTCTAAATAATATAAAAAAAGAATGACGTTTCTTCTAAAAATCATATGAAATAAACTACACGAGTAGCTATTTCTTGTAAGAACCAAAATTGCGTAATGTTTTAAAATATTATGATTCATATTTAAAAAAAATTAATTATCTGTTGTGCCTGTTTTGTCCTTCTATATATAGTAATATTGATCATTATTATTGGTACCGGTTTGAGTCTTTTAACACTTCATAAGACAATATGAATAATGTAGAAACGTAAAATAAAAGAACACGAAAGAAATAATGTCGCGGTTCGGTAACAACCTACTCCGTGGGGCCACGCCCAGATGATGAACAATCCACTAAGAACTCTTTTACAATTCAATTGGACTTAATATACCCGAGATTCCCTCTCTAAGAAGACGTCTATAAACTTGCAATTTTTCAATGGAGTTGCACAGCGAGATCCCCTCGACTTTTTAACATTGGAATCCTTCCAACTAAGGTCTCGTTCATTTCACGGATTTGAGTTTATAATTTGAATTTTGCGACAGTAAAAAGCTCTCAGAAACAGTCACATCTAACTTTTTTACTACAGTAAAAAGCTCTCACATAAAGTCATATCTCAGCTCGAATCAACGAACTAAACGGGCCCTAAGTTTTTCTCTAAAAAACACTCAAATCATCTCTCTTGAATACAAGTGCTCACCTCTCACACAACCCAGCAAAACTAATCAAAAGGTGTACAATCAACCGAGAGACTCTTTGAATAAATAGACCGAAAGTTAACAGCTTGACGACTTCTTCAATTAATTCGCTGAACCAAATCTGTTGCAGATCCTTGTTGCAACAATAACTACAACATAGCTGTCAATGTCAACTTTCTCAAAACCAGTTCGAATCAATCTACTATGATGCTGAAACCTTCCCGGAACTGATATATGAATCTGGACACATTCTTAGGAGACAGAGGAAGATCATCCAGCTACGAAATCTCCATCAAATATCAATCAAATCAATTTACCATTTTTGGATTAATAGTTAACTTTCAAAAATAGAAACTAAAATAAGTTTCCAAATCTTTCAGAAAACTACCATAAGAAACTTGCCAGCTGCACATCTATTTCCAAACACAATCAACTAGCCAAACATTTTCAAAATAATGTCAATCATAAAACGATTAGAATCAATACATAATTTGGAAAACAAATCCCAACAATCTCCCCCTTTGGCATTGTTTTGGCAAAACTGAAATAAAATGACTTTCGTAAAGTCAGAAGCAAATTGTCTCCAAGAAAAACTTCGCCTGAACTAAAACATCATAGACTACTTACTCTGCCCTTTTGAAAAAAATAAGCCAAAATAAAACTGCTGTTGCAGAAGGTGTTGCAACACCTGATGGAACACTTTATGCAACACTTTTCTGCAGATCACGTTCTAATTTATTGATTTCTGCAAATCACTCCCCATGAATCCTCTACGAGTCTTACTCCCACTGAATATGATGGTCTCCTGTGCATATTGCTTTTATCACCTATCAAAAGCTTGAAGTGACTATTACCACAATACTCAGAGTTAGTAGTACATGCTTTATAAGAAGTGTAAGTCCCATGACACCTTAAATCATATTTCCTTACCCACACACGTCTAGGAAATTTATTTTGCACATCAATCTTTGCTTTAGGTGTCCTTATTGTGAATGCGGTATTTGATGGATTAATGATCATACATCTTTTTAAAGCATTCAAGTATTTGTAACATCTAGGTCTAATGTGGCCAGGTAAATTACAATAGTGACATATTGGAACAAACATGTCTCTTGCTTGTCTTGTTACAACAGGCTTTGCAACAATCTTCTTGTCTGATCTTACCCGAGATTTCTTAAAGGACTGCATCATAGTACTAGTGGCTCATTTCACAAAGACAGTCTTCTCATAAATTTCTTGACCCTTGTAGCCAAGGCCTGAATGATCACCACAAGTTTTTTGTTGTGAGAGTAAGTGATCCAATTTTGTTGTGCCCGAGTTTAGCATCCCTAAATTATTCTCGGTCTGCTCCAATTCGAGTCTGGTCTCAACAAGCTTTCTCTGATGCTTTGTTGCCAAGATTTCATAATTTGTTGCAGCATTCTTCAACTCATCCTTTCCTTTGTTAAGATAGCAACTTCATCTTTAAGCAATTTATTTCGTTTGCAAACAACAAGCCATTTTTTGTACATCTTCTTATAAGCCTCCTGAATCTTCCCAAGACTTAGGTCACCATCGTCACTGTCATCTTCAGTTTCATCCTCGAAATCTGTATCATCAACAACTCCACCAGAGGTTGTTGCAGATGCTGTTGCAACAGACTCTGCAACAACATTATTAGTGCAAAATAAATTTTTATTCGTGAATTCGTTTCTTACAGTGAAAGCCACATAATTACTGGTGTGATCATATGCATCCTCTTGACTTTCATCTGAATCATCACTCCTTGTATATGCCATGACAGCCTTGTTTCTCTTCTTGAGAGTGTTTGCACACTCCGCTTGAACATGTCCGAATCCTTTACATTCTCGGCATTGTATTCCCTTATTTCTTTTCTTATCTTTAAACCGTTGAGAGTTAAAAATTCTTCTTTGGAGAATTTTTATTCTTTGAATTCTCTTCAAATCTCCCTTTCTTGTTGATATTTCTCAGCATTTTATTGAAGTTTTTGGTGAGTAAAGTAAGAGACTCACTTAAGTCCTCATCTTCGTTGGTCTCATCTTTGGTGGACATATCATCATAATCTGCTTGAAAAGCAATTCCTCTACTTTTCTTTTTATCCTTAAAGTTCATCTCAAAGGTTTGAAGATTACATATGAGTTCATCAAGTCTCATCTTCTCCACGTTTTTTGCTTCTTCGATGGCTGTCACTTTGTAAGCGAAACTTGCTGGAAGTGACCTCAAGGTATTTTTCACCAATTTGGCGTCAGAATATTTTTCTCCAAGGGCAAAGGCTTCGTTAGCAATATCACAAAGCTTTGAGTTAAAATCGACAATACACTAATCTTCCTCCATACGCAAACGCTCAAAACGGGTTATGAGGATCTGAAGTTTTGAAGACTTCACATCATTCGTACCTTCATGTGCAGTTCGAAGAATATCCCATGCTTCTTTAGCGGACTCACATGTGAAAATCAATTTGAATTAATTAATATCCACAGCATTGAAAATTGCGTTCAATGCTTTTGAATTACTGTTTGCTAGCCTGTCCTCATCGTTGGACCATTCCTCTTCTGGTTTAGGGATGGTATTACCTTTATTATCTTTAGTTGTTGGAGGAGTCTATCCGGTTAAGACAGATCGCCATGCCTTCTCATCAATAGCTTTAATGAAAGCTTTCATGCGAGCCTTCCAATAGGGGTAATTGACACCTTCCAGAAACGGTGGTTTGTTCACAAATTCTCATTTTCTCATGACATCCATTCCTGTAAAATCAACCAGTACACCATGACCTCACCAAAATACACATCGGTGACCCTCTTTGATACCAATTGTTGGTACTGGTTTGAGTCTTTTAACACTTTATAAGATAATATGAATAATGCAGAAACGTAAAATAAAAGAATACGAGAGAAATGGTATCACGGTTCGATAACAACCTACTCTGCGGGGCCACACCCAGATGATGAACAATCCACTAAGAACTCTTTTACAATTCAATTGGACTTAATCTACCTGAGACTCCCTCTATAAGAAAACGCCTATGAACTTGCAATTTCCCAATAAACTTGTACAGCGAGACCCCCTCGACTTTTTAACATTGGAATCTCTCAAACTAAGTTTTGCTCTAAAAAATACTCAAATCATCTCTCTTGAATACAATTGCTCACCTCTCACACAACCCAGCAAAACTAATCAAAAGGTGTACAATCAACCGATAGACTCTTTGAATAAATAGACAAAAAGTTCATAACTTGACGACTTCTTCAATTAATTCACTAAACCAAATCTGTTACAGATCCTCGTTGCAACAATAACTGCAACATAGCTGTCAAGGTCGACTTTCTCAAAACCAGTCCGAATCAATCTGCTATAATGCTGAAACCTTCCCGAAATTGATAAATGAACCTGGACACATTCTTAGGAGACATATGCAGATCATCCAGCCATGAAATCTCCACCAAATATCAATTAAATCAATTTACCATCTTGGATTAATAGTTGACTTTCAAAAATAGAAACTAAAATAAGTTTCCAGATCTTTCAAAAAACTACCATAAGAAACTTGCCAGCTGCACATCTATTTCTAAACACAATCAACCAGCCAAACATTTTTAAAATAATGCCAATCATAAAACGATTAGAATCAATATAGAATTTAGGAAATAAATCCCAACAATTATCATAAAGTTAGTCTTTATGACAATAACCATATTGATTACTGTACTCAAACATTATTGGTCTTTTTAAATTTCTAATTTTATTTCGTTACTCACCGCTTCTTCACTTTTGGTGGCTAAACCATTTTTAATTACCACTATGTGTCTCTAGGACATACTGACCACCCGTTTGCTCTCTTGTTAATTAATTGCTAAACTTTTTCTATAGGCTATTCAGCAATGAATTTTCTAAAACCTAAAGGGTAATTTTCTTAATCAAAACAATAACGTATTTTATACGCTAAAGTTTTAATATGCTTTTAACGTATAATTCATTTTTTTCGCTTCAGTGTTTTATCTTATAAGAATTTAACATTTTTATTATAATATTTGTCTCATATAACAAATTTACTTTACAACTCAAATTATTAAATTGTGAAAAGAAAATGATTTTTGTAGTTTCAAAAGTTTGTTTCAATTCATAAGAGTTCAACGTTCGTTTTGTTATAAAATAAATGTGAAAACTGATAGAAAAACCCAACTTTGAAATTCAGGTGTCGAGTGAATATTAGTCTAATAAAGAACCAAACTAAAATACAAAATCTAAGAATAATCACTGTAATAGAAAAGCATGATCTAAACATATTTAGAAACTAAATTCCAAAACACGATGACAATTGCATATATCATAATAGGTATGCATGAACTATATATATTATAGTAAAATAACTAATACTCACGAATTCAAATTTAATATAAACAGTAAAATCCATGTACCGTAAACCATGCATACAATGACCAGAAATCCTTATATATGAAAATACGAGTCATATTTATATATAATGCAAATTAAAGAAGAACTCTACACATACATACATAGATAAGAGAAAAATCCATATACCATAAACCATGCATACAATATCCAGATATCCTTATATATGAAAATACGAGTCATTTTACAGAAATCAAAGGATATTGGGCATAAGTATAACTTAACATAACAAAACTGACTTATTAGGGGAGGATTGCCCTCACCTTATTAAGTGGATCATGTCAATATCTCCAACCAATGTGAGATTCTAATACGCCCTCTCACGCACAGCGTGGACCATGCCAAACCGCTGCGAATAAGTTGATATTGGGGGACCCAACATTGTAAAACTGAACATGCTCTGATACCATTTTACAGAAATCAAAGGATATTGAGCCTAACTCAACCTAACAAAATCGGCTTATTAGGGGAGGATTGCTCTCATCTTATTAAGTGGATCATTTTAATATCTCCAGCTGATGTGAGATTCTAATAATATTTATATATAATGTAAATAAAAGAAGAACTTTACACGTACGTACATAGATATTAAAACCCATGAAATTATAAATGGCAATAGGTATGAAGTAAAAGAGTCTATACCTCATGATACAGTTCGGAGGAGCACGAAAAACATTCCACGCTTTTTTTTTTTAGCATGAAACTAGCACATAAGAATATTCTCAAATCTAACAAAATTTTTCTAAACAATTCTAAATAAAAAAAAATGGTTAGAAACTCGTGATGATTTAACGTGTTATAAAATAAATGTGAACAACATAAGAGAATATGAGAGACAAGATAACTTTTTAATATTTCATTCACTTGTATGGGGTATTCCAAACATGCTCGTACCATATCTATTAATAGGCCCAGAAGGACAAAAGACATGAGTTACATGAATTGAGTATACATTAAGATATGTATTATGGAGAGATAATACACAAGGTTAACAGATGAATTATGAAGGAGATAATGCGATATATAAATGAGAGATTATAGAATATGAAGTGGTGACATCCACATTAAGATTCTGTTTATTTTACCGATTTAAATTTAAAATTCGAGTTTTATTATAGTAAAAAGTTTTAAAAAATTATCACATTTAATTTTTTTATAATAATAAAAAATTCTCACATAAAATCACATTTTAACTTAAATTAAAAATTTAAATCAGCGAATTAAGCGGTCCTAATTGTTTCACAACACGTGTAACTATTTTTGTGTTTTTTGTTTTTTTGTTTTTCCCGTAAATACTGATAAAATCTAATGGGAATAATGGCATTTTCGGAAATACTGGAACATAACTCCTATTTATAAAGGCCGGGTCATATTAACCCTATCGGCCGTTTTCTGATATTTCTCTCTCTCTCTCTCTCTCTCTCTCTCTCTCTCTCTTCGAGGTCTCCGCACTCTCTCACTAAAAATTCCTTTTTGCAAATTGTTTATTTCAGCTAACCTTTTCGTTTGCAGACTATTCAAAACCCTAACCCTAATTCGACACTCGCACAATCTCGCTGAAGGTATTACCTCGTTTCCTTTCTACAAAACCCTAATTTAGTTTTGTCGATTGGTTCCCGATTCAAAACCCTAATATCCATCGCGATCTGTGATGGATGAATTGGGAAACGTCTGTAATGTTTGGATTTTCTAATTTGCGTTCGATTGCAGAATATGGGCGAAACCAGGGACAACGATGTCTACGACGAAGAGCTCGTTGACTACGAAGAAGAAGACGAGAAGGCCCCCGACTCCGTCGGCGCTAAAGTCAACGGGGAAGCCCCTAAGAAGTGAGTTTTTTTGGGGCTAAATTTACCTATTTAATGGATTTAATCCGTTGAAAATTTCCCTTTTTTTTGGTTTCGCACAGCGAAAAGTCAACGTATTTGTTTATTTTTCAACCTTGTAACAGTGATCTATTAGTAAATACAAAAGCTTTTCAGTCTGATATATGAAAAATCACGTGACATGGAAAAATTGAAGGATAATTTGGGATGTTATATTGGATTAATGAAATTTGAGATTATCTCAATATAATTTGAAATTGTGAAGCCTCTCTTGCGCACTTTTAATAGTTATAAACTTGTTGATACAGATAGCTCTATGATTCTGTTTAATTCAAGTGCTAAGTTTGTTTGTTCATTGTTGTGTTTCTTCAGGGGATATGTTGGAATACACAGTTCCGGGTTCCGAGACTTCCTTTTGAAGCCAGAGCTTCTTCGAGCTATTGTTGACTCGGGGTTTGAGCATCCCTCTGAAGGCAACCTATCTAATTCATTTAGCTTGATTACTAGATTGTATTGTTGCATTATAGTGCTAGAGATTTTTTTTTTCATGTGTTTTTTTGTTTGTTATTATCATCAATGCCAAGTTAGAAGTCGAAGGGAGCGTCTGAGATTCCATTAGTCTTTTGTAAATGTGGTTTCTTATGTCATTTATTTCTATTTGAAGAAATGCGCTGCCAATGTGAATTTACTTGCATGTACATATGGGATTGAGCTTTCTCCCGAGCCTGTCATAGTATGGGAGCTTCTTTGGCACTGGGGTCCGTCTTTTTTTTTTTTTGAAGAAGTGTGCTGCCAATGTGAATTTATTTGTTCTTAGGGAATATGATATTTGCATGTACTCATGCTTTGCCCTGCCCATCGTCTTTCGTTCTTGCCAAGTTAATGTTTCTGTGCATGCACCTAAGTTGTAAACTTGCCGAGTTTTCTATGGTTTCATTCTCATTTCTTTGTCAAACTCCTCACTTGTGTAATATTGTCACGATGATTTTGTAGTGATGTTCTTTGCCCCCTTTTTTCTCTCTTTTAGTTCATTTAGTTGATTAGTTGATTTCATTGCTCTCTTTTACTAATCTGGTTTTATGTTTTCCAGGTAATATACTGCTACCACTATCTTGATTTCGAGAATTGGTATGGTTTGGTAAAACCTTTCAATATGAGTGATCGGAGACTTGTATTTTACTTACAAATGGTTCCTTCGATCCGGTTTTCTTTCGTTCCTCATCAGTGCAACATGAATGCATCCCTCAAGCAATTCTGGGAATGGATGTTATATGTCAAGCTAAATCTGGAATGGGAAAAACTGCTGTTTTTGTTCTGTCATCCCTCCAGCAAATAGACCCTGTGGCAGGACAAGTTTCTGCTCTTGTTCTGTGTCATACAAGGGAGTTGGCTTACCAGGTAGTTTGGAGAATTGTTGTTTTGGATACAACTTTTTGTTACTGGGATTATTTAGTACCTTACTTTGGTTATTCATTGTCATAGATCTGTCACGAGTTCGAGAGGTTCAGTACATACTTGCCTGATCTCAAGGTTGCTGTCTTTTACGGTGGTGTCAATATCAAACTCCACAAAGATTTACTGAAAAACGAATGTCCCCATATTGTTGTTGGCACTCCCGGGAGAATCCTAGCACTGGCCAGAGATAAGGATCTTTCATTGAAGAATGTGAGGCATTTCATTCTGGATGAATGTGATAAGATGCTTGAATCACTTGGTATGGAAGTTCTCTTTTGATTCTTTTAATTATGGAAAAGATGGATTGTGTTATTTTTACTCCTAATTTCTTTCTTTCGTTGTATTGTTCATAATTTCCAAATCTTTGTCCTGCAGACATGAGGAGGGATGTGCAGGAAATTTTCAAGATGACACCTCATGATAAGCAAGTCATGATGTTTTCTGCAACACTAAGCAAAGAAATCCGACCGGTTTGCAAGAAATTTATGCAAGATGTAATGTTCCATGACCAGTACTACTCAATTTTGAAGTCTCTTTTTCATAATCCAAGAGTTTTGTAGAAACATAGAATGTGGTGCCCTCGCTATTTTCTTGCCATCAGTGTTTTACAATCGTATCATGGGAGTTGCTGCTGCTTAGGGTGTACTCTGGGAGTGAGAAGAAAATGAAATAGGTGCAATGTTTTAGGAGTCTCACATTTGTGGATCAGCATGTCGTGTTTTTCCCTTATTTTTACTTTGCTTCATTTCCTTTATTTTCTATTTAGTCTTCTTCTGTGTATAGACATTGTGTGTTTGGCATGGGTTTAGTTTATAGTCAAAGGTACTTGGTGGTTGCCTGGGGTATGTGGGGAGGAGAGGAAGGAGGGGGAGTTCGCTGTCACCCTACAGTCTGCTGTCAGTGGCTTTATAGATTGGGTTGAGCATCAATGGTGCTTGCGTGGTATGACTTAGAAAGTAACTTCAAGGAGACAAGAGATGGACCAGCATCTTGACTCAAGGGATGCACGTCATCATTCATTTCGTTCTGGATTCAATTGGCTTGAGGAAGGCTCCTAATATGATTTAATATGACATTTGTTCCTTTCAGCCTATGGAAATCTATGTTGATGACGAGGCCAAGTTGACTCTGCATGGGCTTGTACAGGTATATATCTTGGACTCACTTCACTATGCTTTCTAAGCGCTTTTAATAACTTGATATGAATCTAATCTTTTGTATGAACTGCAGCACTACATCAAGTTGAGTGAGTCAGAGAAAAACCGCAAGTTGAATGATCTTCTTGATGCATTGGACTTCAATCAAGTTGTTATTTTTGTTAAAAGTGTGAGCAGAGCAGCCGAGCTGAACAAATTGCTTGCTGAGTGTAATTTTCCCTCTATATGCATTCATTCTGGCATGTCCCAGGAAGAAAGGTTCGGACTGGCTTCTGATTTTTGATTTTTGCTCCATCTCTTTAGTTAATCTGATTGCTGCAAGTTTCTCTTCATATGTAGCATTACTAGCATATATTTACTAGTAGCAATGTCCATTTGTCTTCTGTGTTGAGTTCACTATTTGACAGGAGTAAACAGTTGAGTTCACTATTTGACAGGAGTAAACAGCCATATAAATGACATTATTGATCTCTCCATGAGATGCATTTTGAATTTTTGTTGGTTTTTGTTAGCAGTGTCTTCTTGGTAGAGTTTTTTATTATTATTATTTTTTTGGGTGCGTCTATTGACAAACCCCGTCTACTTTTCACACCCATTCGAAAACCACCCCTCATTTTACTAGTTACACCCATTTTAAAATTTCAAAAAAGTCCCTACAATTAAATTGTTTTTGTTTTTCGTTTTCTCAATAATCTTACATTTTTTTTTGCGACCATTTTTTCTTTTTCAGCCATTTTCTTTTCTTACACAACATATGATCATTCCTCATATTGTTTTTTCTGGTGTGCATGAGTGGGTGTCCCCTGTTTTTGATGGGTGATACTTGCTCTTGTTTTGTTGGTGTTGGTTTTCTTCTTTTTTAGTCTTGGACTCTGGCTCGTTCCAAATTTTTATGTTTTGTGTCTGTTTGCCGCTGGCCCTTGTTTTTGTTAAATGAATGAAAAGGACTTTTTTTTTTTGGAGGTCTGAGAAGTTTCATTAATCTGGCACAAAGTCCATAAAAACGATGTTGGAAAGCCAACGAGGGAGAAAACAACTGCAAACAGAGGTTATGTTAGAAGTCAAACCGAATTTAGCAGGAGCAATTTAGAGCATCAAGTAAATTACAAACACCATCAACAATAGGGCCCTGCACACCCATAGTGCCTTGTTTTGAACGCAAGATACAGCATTACTTGCATTAAATTCAACTTTATCAATGTACCAGCCATAAGGCAAAGCTAGACTAAAACCTTCCCTGATGCCATGACTTTCCCTTGGACTTTTGTTTGGCTTGAGGCGTTGTGCATGACGATATGGGGTGGTTAATGAATACTCTTATTAACGAATATATATATATATATATAATTTGTTAAAAGTAATTTTATTAATGGATAATCTATGTACTTAAGCTTTGTGAAGCTGGTTTTTTCATTATTTTTTCTATTTAGTAATTTAGGTCTCCTCCACTGCTTCTGATTGGGGCTACTAAATGCCTTTTTTTTCCTTCTTTTTTTTTAAGTGTTAGAATATGTTTCGCTAGCCTAACATGAATTGAAATGTGCAAAGTGCCTAGCATTCTTCTTTTTCTTTTATGTTCTTTTTGTTGGTTTTGTTTCCATATGTTTATATCATTAGATATGGTTATTGTGTTTCCCTGGAGGATTAGGTCAGTAAGTTTGGTACTGCATTCTCTCTCCCCCCCCCCCCCCCCACCACCCACCCCTTCCCCCCCCCCCCCCCCCCCCCCCCCTCTTTCTCTATTTTTTAGTACCTGTCTCGATATGCTTTCTAGTATGACGTGTTTTTGCTTATATAAATTATATTCTTTCTACTGAAGACGTGGTTATTTATTCAAATGGTCTGCTTTTTGTAGGTTGAAGCGCTATAAAGGTTTCAAGGAGGGGCAGAATAGGATTCTCGTTGCTACAGATTTGGTCGGCAGAGGAATTGACATTGAACGTGTTAACATTGTCATCAACTACGACATGCCAGATTCAGCTGACACTTACCTTCACAGGGTAGGCTTTTTTAGCATAATCAATTTCATTTTGAAAGTAGCACATGTATATGCTTCCATGCTTAGTTTTAAACCGGTACATTTGGTTGCAAACTGTTTATTTTTACTTAATTTGGTGGGGAGCGCTTTGTGTTTATAAATAATGTATCGTCCGGAAAATGTAGATTGTTGTCTAACGTGGTTGTCAACTTGCTTGAGATATTTGAGTGGTTGACCCAGATACCTAGGGTGCCTGTGATGACAACCTTGTAAAAACTAACAAGTTTTTGGAATCTTGACATTATTGAAATAGCTCCAAAATATTGCAAAAGTGAAAATGTGCTATCTTGACATTAAAAGTTCAAATGTACACATTTTTTCCTTGTTGTTCTGTAGTTATTCTTTACTGCATGTAGGTCCTCAAAAGGGCTTTTGGATTTGTTTTTTTTTTTTTTTGGCTTTCAAATTTGCACATCATTTCCTCGGTTCTGGTTTATGGCAAATTAATTATGTGATTATTACTGTTAGTTTACTTTAAAATAAGTTAAAATATACGTGAACTTTTCATAACCTAATCATTCAGTTTTAGGAATGTGATATGATCATAAAAGTGAAATCTATGTCATTGTGTATCATATATTCTCTAGAGAGGCTTGGAAGTATCTGTTTCACCAATGCTGGTTTAAAATGCATTCATATTTAGGCATGTTTTTGGTAGAATTTTATTATCTTGAGAAATCTCAACAGATATTGTTGTTTGAGCTATCTGTACGACTCCTTTCTCATCACAATCTTGACAGGTCGGTAGAGCTGGTAGGTTTGGTACCAAAGGGCTTGCCATCACATTTGTTTCTTCTGCTGCTGATTCTGATGTGCTCAACGATGTACGTGATTTATTCTTCTTTATCCTCTTTTCTCTTATTTTGTTTCATAAGTGGTTTAAGATTCTGGTTTTGTGAATACAGGTTCAGGAGAGGTTTGAGGTGGATATAAAGGAGCTTCCTGAGCAGATTGACACTTCTACATACAGTATGTTCTCTTCTTCATTCTTGTTCATGTGATTTTTGTTTCACTTCTATTGAGTCGGGAACGTTTTATGCCATCGTGGAACCACTAAACCAATTTTTTATTCATGGTGCAGTGCCATCGTAAAAGGTCATGTAGGCGATGCATCGCCATGGAAAGCTTCGTTTGCCCAGATGATGCTTGAGCAGCGCATCCCCGTCTGTTACAAACTAATGCTGGACAAGTTGTTGGCTTCAAGAGGGCAGATGCTCTACTATTTGGTGTACAATTTGAAGTAATCTAGTTTTTGGTTTCACAATCCTCCGTTAGGGCTTTGACATATATAACTTTTGAAATTGTGTTCTAGATTTGCTGTATTATGTATTTTGATTATATTTGCTTTGCGTTTAAACGAATTATTTACTAAGTTTTATATATTAGCCGTTGTGTTCTAGTTTGTAGGACAAACGTGAGTATTTTTATAACCCTCGGGTCTCGGCTTTGAGGGGATTTTTTTTTTGGTCGGTAAAACAATTGGATTCTTTAACTTGCTGATTTGGTTTAATTTTATATATACAGTAAATTGTATTCCTTTTTCAGGCAATAACTGTGTCTGATGCAGTGTTTACAGAAGGCATTCGCACACAAACATATATGTATATATGTATGTATGATGTAGTGTGAATACAGAAAAAACGTTTGTACGTGGGGGATTTGTTGGGGACGTGAAGCCATGAATGTCTGATGTAAAATGAAATGCTTAAAGACGTATATACTAATTTTAAGATGGAAAACTTGGTAAAGCATATATGTACTTGGCTTTTGATAGTCGGTTGTTATCGGACACTGAAGAAAATTGTATTGATTGAACAGAGGATATTCTCTGTTGGAATACTCGACGCATCATCATTCGACATGGTTAGCATGGAATTAGAAAACACGCGGCACGCAAAAAGAGCGTATGACACGAGTTTGTTTGAACTCAAAACAAAATAATAGAAAGCAGTATTGTTTTGCATTACCAAATCCCAATAAATGGTAAGGCGGTTTGTATACATTCAGGAGGTCCGTTCACTTTATTGATTTGAATTTATAATTCGAGTTGAAATATGCGTTCACTTTACTGATTTAAATTTATAATTCGAGTTGAAATATGATTTTATGTGAGAGTTTTTTACTGTAATAAAAAAATTAAATATGACTTTCTAAACATTTTTTACTGTAATAAAATTTAAATTTTAAATTTAAATCGGTGAAGTGAACGAGCCTTATATATTTAAGCAATAATTTTGGTAGGGTTAGGAACATGCAAAATATATTCCTTTTTATGTTTTTTTGCTCATTTAATAACGATTTGAAACAATAAACAGGTTGATTGATTGCGGTACGTTGGCAACCTGGCATGGGGTGGATCGTTTGACTAAACTAGTCGAAATATTGGACCCTTCTTATGTTAACGACAAACTCCTCACGTGGAGCCCTAAGGGGCATTTTCGTAAACTCAGGTGTAGATAAGCAGTCATGGGCTGATAGCTGCCGCCTATGACGGGACATTTAGCGGTGACGATCTTCCGGTGCCTGATATATTTATATATATATATATATATTTTTTTTGTGCATTCTAATTTCTAATTCTACGGCGACTAATACTATAAATTTTTTTGACCTAAAAAGTCTGACAAAATAGCATGACACCTGTCAATGAACCACTGGCCAACCATGAATTTGACAGATAAAAAAACACCTAATTCCTTGAGAGAGAGAGAGATATATATATATGCATGTATATTTATATATATATATATATGTGCATGTATATTTTTTTTACAGCAGTTCACTTCTGCTTTTCTTTACAAGAGGATCACACAAACTCACTAAACTGTTCTAATTTTTTTTTTTTTTTTTTTACAGCAGTTCACTTCTGCTTTCTCTCTACAAGAAGATCACACAAACTCACTAAAGACAAACCTCGAAACCTTTTGTAACTGTAACTGGTGCATATCTAATCAATCATATATATGCATGTATATATATGTGTGTGTATATATATATATATATATTCTATTCAGAAAGCTAAAAAACTGATTTTACTTTGAGAGAGAGAGAGCATTGGAAACTCTTTCCAGCCTCTTGAAGCGTTGAAACAAAAGACATTTAATACGCCCCACTAGTATTCCTACCCAATTCAGTTGCAATTCACACTTTGGCATTTATTATTTATTAGCATCAGCCACTCCCCCTCCTCTCTCTCTCTCTCTCTTCCCTCTTTTCTCACCTACTGCTCTTAAAAAAAAAAAATAGTAATTATAATGCCGTTTTACTTAATTAGTTCATCATTTTCCCCTTAAAATTCTTGATTCCTCCTCTTTTTCTTCCTTCGACCACCAAAAAGGAATTTCTTCCGACGATGGGAAATCGATTTATTTGCATGTCGAGGAAGGATACGAAGGAAAATAATAACAACAATGGATCGAGAAGCAAGAGAATGAACAACCGGTCGCAGAGGAAACTTCTCGCCGACGATGAGTTCTTGCACAGACAAGCTCTTTCCATGGCTCTTCATCAGCACCAGTTGTCTCAGAGGTTCGACGGTTCCATGTCCAGAAGAATTGGCTCCACCAGCTCTCGCAGGCACAATCTCTCCGATCCATTATCCAACGCCAAACAGGTCTTTAACTCTCTCTCCTCTCTCCTCTCTCCTCTCTCTCTCTCTCTCTCTCTCTAAAAAATTCGCCGGTTCATGTGCAATTATGATTTGAATTACAGTTCTTTTCATGATTAGATCTGTGATTAAGGAACAAAGGGTAGGTTTTGAAGATTTTTAAGATCTGTAATCTCTGAAGGTAAATCCATAAAAAGTGGACAATTTTATTTGGGAAAAAGTAATGCGTATGATCAAGAAGAGAAATGGTGTATTTCAAAGACTAGAAAAAAGTGCTTAAAGTAAGCATGAATACTAGATTATGGCTTGTTCAAAGATGTAAGAATTTAAAATTCTTAGTCCAATTTGCCCTCCCTAATTTTTAATTTAGCTTTCTTTATCTAAGAAGAAGAAAAAGTGTTTCAAGATTGCTTTTTCTTCTTCAAGGCCCACGTTAACTTTCTGTCTCTTATTATTATTTTTTTTCCCTACTGTGCAAGACGTTTAGAAGAAAAGTGTACGAGTATTTTAAATGGATTGGAGTACGTCAATTATAGCGTGTATAACGTGAACTTAGTTAGTTATACACTAGTGACTAACTTTATGGTTTGAACTTATTTAAATGAGTTTTACAAAATTTTGAGGCATTTTCGGGCCATTGGCAATTTCACATTGTCGTCATTTCTCTAAGAATACAATTGAAAAGGCTCTACTTTCCATTTCAAGATCATAACTGCATATTTCTGTTTTAGTGAATGTGTTCAATTTTTTTGTTCAATATAGGTACCTGAATTTCTTGAAAATCTCAAGACAAAAAAATTTGTTTTACTACACGGAGAAGGATTTGGAGCGTGGTGTTGGTATAAAACGATTTCGTTGTTGGAGGAAACGGGACTAGTACCTACTGCCTTTGATCTCACGGCTTCCGGTATCGATCTGACAGATACCAATGCCGTTGCTACATTGGCAGAGTACTCAAAACCGTTGATTGATTATCTAGAAAAGCTTCCTGAGGATGAACAGGTTAGAAGATGGTCTTGTATGGTGTAATTTGTTCATCCCACAGAACTGTGCAGGTCTTCTATTCTGTCAAGTCCATAATGCATGATGTTCTTGTGTAGGTTATTCTGGTTGGTCATAGTAGCGGAGGTGCGTGTGTTTCTTATGCAATGGAACATTTTCCAAAAAAGATCTCGAAAGTGGTTTTTCTCTGTGCTACAATGGTATCCGATGGCCAACGACCATTTGATGTATTTGCAGAAGAGGTAGTTATAGTTTTGTGTTTATTCTTTGGTGGGTTAATATTAATTGAGTTTTCACAGTGGAAAACGATCTTTACATTCCTAATGAGCAAATGCCTAACATGAATTATACCAACCCGTGATTTATCAAATTTTCTCGAAGTGATTTACAGCAGTTATGACTACAATATCAAAATATCTTGCTTTTCTTTATGCGTATATTTTCTTTACCTCGTAATGCTATTAGATGAGTTGATATCATTGACTTGCAACCATTTCTTACGAAAACTGAAATAATTCCCCACAGAAATTGGTGATGCTACTTAATCAACTGCTCTTTTCCACTCCTTTTGCAATTTAGTGGTTTGACCTTGCACTTGAGATGGAGAACTTTATTCTGTAACTCTCCTGCGAAATAATCTAATTGAAATAGTTTAAAAAAAAAAAAAACCCCCCCTCAAATATCTTGAAGAAATATTCTGTTTTGGTCTTTCATGTCAAGGCAATTTGTTTTTGTTTCTAAATTCTAGATTCATTCTCAAGTCCTCGTGTATTCACAATTCTCACAAAGAGTCCTCTGTTGTAGCTTGGATCCGCTGAGCTATTCATGCAAGAATCCAAGTTTTTGATTCATGGGAATGGAAAAGACCAGCCTCCCACAGGATTTATGTTCGAGAAAGAGCAGATGAAAGGTTTATATTTCAACCAATCCCCAACAAAGGTAGGTTAAAAATAAAGATATGCTTTTGTACACAAGCAATCGCTATATGATAATGTAAATATGAGTGACAGTGAATGTAGTAATACACGCTTGCTTCGGCTATTCTGTGATACAAATTATAATCACTTCACCACCAAGATAGTGGTTAAATCATATTGGATTCTAGCATCCTGCATTTTTCACCAAGATAGGGGTTAAATCATAGTGGACTCTTAATTTGATGTACAAATTTCACAACTGATTTTGGTTTATCCAGGATGTTGCCTTGGCTATGGTGTCAATGCGACCTATTCCATTAGGGCCCATCATGGAGAAATTGTCATTATCCCCTGAAAATTATGGGACCGGCCGGCGGTTCTTCATCCAGACACTGGATGATCACGCTCTTTCACCGGACGTCCAAGAAAAGCTAGTGAGGGAAAACCCACCAGAGGGAGTGTTCAAGATAAAAGGCAGTGACCACTGCCCATTTTTCTCAAAGCCACAATCATTGCACAAAATTTTGGTGGAAATCGCTCAAATTCCATAGTTCTAGATCTAGAATGATTTTTTTTTCCCTTTACCCTTTCTCACTAAATACAGAACACGAAACAGAGTCTATTAATGTAAGGCCAGGGTTGTATGTAGGATATGGTGGCCCAGGTGTCTATTGTAATCATTTTTAATTTTATTCCTAGACAATGCAAGTGTCACACTGAAATGTGTTTTACAGAGGAAGTGTAGTCGGTTGATTCTTGTGGAATTCATCATTTTTGAATGCCCACTGAACAAATAGTTGTCTCCCACTCTTGCTATTGTTCCTTTTTTCATGATCATCGGATGCTCCACAGAAAAAAAAAAAAAAAAAAAAAAAAAAACCCATCCATTACAACAATTATTTTTGCTCGCCACGTGGCATTATATTACTTGTCATCCAATTCTTAGTCACCCATTTGCTCTGCACAACGCTGAGCAATTGATTGTGTATATTCTGAAATGAATTGCAAAAATGGCAATCACAAAACCAACGTGCTATATTCCCTTCAACGATTACATGGGATTTATGAACGTGAGTCGGCAGAAGATGCAACACATTTCTTTTGTTAAAATGAGAACTCCATACCTAATGAAGCATCCATCCATACAGTTCACTTTTTCATAGTGCCATTACACAAAGGCGAAACCAAGTATATCCTCAGACCATACCAAGCATTTTTTTTTCCTCACCACATGCTTTTATAATATACAAATGGCCATTAAAATTCATAGGCTTAGAAATTGTAAAATCTTTCCCTCAAACTTTGTCACCTTGTCCCTCGGATACGTCACCTTGCACTCCTTCGAATGAGCATTTGCTGCACCCTGACGACCACTGTATATTAGGGCATCATAACCACTAGTCCACAAGCATAACAGGTCTACAACAGAAAATTTTAATACAGTTAAGGAATCTCTTTATTTTTTCTTGTGAGAATCAGTAAGGAAGTTAGTTGTTCGTATGAGGAAGAAATTAATATCAGCATGTGCAGTACCTTATATTTGGCATAACAAAACGCCGTCTTTATTTTTTGCCCTTTACACGATGTCTTCAGTGCAGACTGCAGCTGGCGCACCGGAGATGTTGACATGACGTTTGAGGGTGTAAGCCACAAAGAGAAACAATTCCTTGACACTTAGGAATTATAATTCTGATTGAACTCCATTATCTGTTCAATAGAGAGATGTAAAACCATCACGATGTAAACCAATATGACATATCTTGCTAAATAATAAATATACAAAGGTGACTGATACTTTGCGCATACTGTATGACGCTTAAAGTAAGGCAGATCAACTACCACAGACATCTTGCTTTTCTCCAATACATAAATGCTTGAAGAGAAGTTTAATGTTTCATGGACAAAAACAATTCGTTATTCCAGAAAACTGCTTATGTTTGCTACAAAAATGGTTGTAATCAGTGCTACTAACTAGGTATTACAAAATAGTTTATTGGAAATTCACTTCGTTATACTGGAAAAATTGTGGCTCTGGCCCCCAACCTTTTACAAGTACTCCTCTTAGGTCCCAAATTGTTAAAATTTAAATCTTGGGACGAAAACAGTGTGTGTGATCCTTCTGTCCAACTCCCTCTGTATTGACCCATCAAAAGGGCAATCTATGAGTTTATTTAAATTTTTGTTATATTTGACCTGTTAAATTTTTGTTTATGGTCAATTAATGGTATGAAAATGACGGAGTTGGATGGAAGGATACCACACACATTGTTGTTGTTACTTGGGGACCCACAATGCACATTCTAACAGTTGCAACAGATTGTTGTCTGGAGCTGGAAGTTTCCCCTTTATATTCTTTACTTATATAATCTTTTTTCGGAGAATTTAAATATACAATGAAAAATTTTCCTTATTAAAATCAAATACCCCTTTATCAATAAAAAAATACACTGTGTAACTTTATTGCATTGTAAAATAACAAAAAGACAAGAAGAACAAAGGACAGAGGAAAAAAAAACGCAAATAATAAGAACTTACCAACTAGATACCCTAGGAACCTGCAGATGATTTCTGCACCCATACTTGTTTCTGCATAAAAGTAAAACAGCACAACTGCTTAGGGAAAAAACTGCAAACAAAAAGGGAAATAATGATGCAGCAACTACTACGAGAAACATGACTCATACCTCATGGGCACCATGAACAGTAGCCCCTCGTTTAGAAGACTTTCCCTCACTCACATTTTGGGGGACCTCATCTTTCACATTGTGGGCAGTTCCGCGACGTCCAAAATTTCTATGAGAACCTGGAGCAAGGAAAAGAATTTGTGTTCAGGATCAGGAATAAGTTTAACTAGAATTTCGTTTCACCGGAATAATAATAACAGTCTGCAATAGAATGGTGGTAATGAGACCCAAAACTCATGTCTGGCTTTGGAGGAAAAGATTAACCATTCAACTCTAAAGAAAACCTATTGCCTCCACTCACAGTCCACAACTTCCCTAGTTTTCTTTTAAGCATGAAAAGAAGACTTGTAAAAAGAAACCCATACCTTCAACAGTATCAGAGACTGAGTGAGTAGGTTGTGAGACTGAGGATGATATGCGCTCCTCACCTGAATGTGAAACATCACCACGACGAAGGGGAGCCCAAACGCCACGATCAGGCCTATCTTTATTTCTTGTGCGTTTTTCCGGCTTCTCGCTAGCAGTACTCATATTATGCAGGTCCTTTTTTGTAAACTTGTCATCTAGATCCTTTTTTCTGTCCCATTCAGGGTCATTGTGCGAGACATGGCCGTTCAGCCCAGACCTTGAATTAGAGGAGGGCCTTGGTAGCCGCTTCACATTTTCAGAGTTCGAAATTTGAACTTTCTGCTGATGCTGGCCTGGGGTTGAAGTCTGAGCTTGACGAGATTCATTATTCAATAGTATGCTTCTGATCAACCTTCCACCAGCCTCACGCCTCTGATTGTGTTTCGGAGCAGCTGAAACAGGAGAATTTCCAAATGATGTATCCTGCTGCTGTAACATGCCCGTTGGAACCTAGGGCAGCATAAGAGAGCCATCATAAGGCACAGTGACATATTAACGAGAGAGACTGTAACAAAGCTTATCAAACTAGATGACAGAGAAAGAAAAAGGCAGCAAAGTATGAAAAATTGCACAAAGTGAAATGGAAAAAATAATAATAATAACATTAACAAAAACACTTACAGGTGTTTCTGGCCTTTTCCCTTTAAGAAGCAGGAATTTCTTCTTTCCAGAATCAGCAATCACAGGTATACCAGAAACAGAACCTTCAATTGCAGAGACTATAAAACCAGATAAAGAAAAGATCATCAGAAGAGAATATACCACATTGCATGAGTTTGCATTCATCAGTCTGAGGCAGATGCATGTCATAGGTTAATGTCTTTTGCTTTTTAAGTAAAATTAGAGAAGAGTTAGTAGGGGGGAAAAAAGATATTGACCACCCTCTTTAATCACATCCACGTATGTGCGTGGACTCTTAATAGTGATGAAGTAACAGGACCTATACCAAACGATACCATTCTAATATGTCAATCAGCATAAAGTGCCATAATATCTATCATTTTCTTTCAATGAAAAAAACTGAAAAAACAAAAAACAAAACAATGGGGCCAAGCAACCTTCAGTTTTTAACTCCAAAGAGACTTGGTTTTACAGTTTGAAAAAGTAAAGCATTTTTTACAACATAAGAAGCAACAATATTATGATTCATAACCGAAAAGAAAATGGAAAGACAGAAAGACAAGCACCAATTTCAGTTTCATGTGTTTCTTTCCCTGTTGAAGTTGCCAGTTGATCCTCTCGCCTAGGCACCACAGTGAAAGTTGACTTGTCCTTCCGACTTGTATTTTTAGTTTTCTCCTTTAATATATACTGCCAATCAGAAGAAACTTTAGACAAGGCTACAAGCAAGCCCTAATCTCTGATGCAATAGAACTTCATACAGCAATCATACAGTAAGAAAGAGGCATTAGAAAAATTTAAGGCAGCCAGGCAAATAAAGCCAGCCAGGCCACGTTTCTTATGGCTTCAATTTTAGGTCAATGAAACACCCCTTTATTTCACACATGAGTAAGGGTGCACCAAACTCATGAGGACGAAGAGATCGTGAAAGAAGGAAATTAAAAGAACGGAATGGCTGTTCAACTTGATCATCAACCTTCAAAAGAAAACAAAGAGTCTAATTGTGCAAATAATTAGATGATCCCTACCTTTTTCTTCTCAGAAGCTCGTTTAGCAGAAGATGAGCCAGGCTTTCGTGTAGATCCCGCCCCAGATCTTCTGCTGATCTTCCTAACAACTAATGAACCCTATTATCAAACACAAACATCCCACATTAGACAGATCAATAAACCGGGGAGAGATGGTGATGGAAAAGGTGCAACTAGTACAGGCTAAACGTTTTGGAACTTTAATTTTTTTAAAATGCATGAAAAGAAACAAAAAGATTTAGTTACCTGAGCTCCAGTTTCAATAGATCGTTTCTGACGAACATATTCCATAAGGGGTGTAACAATAGGGGCTTCTTTAGGAGCACCTGATTCATAAACGACAAAAAAATGTCATTACCAGAGGAAAAACTTAATTGTAAACACAATTTTTGTGACTATGCCAACAGAAAGTTTCTGGGCACAGCCCCTAGTGGATTCAGGCAAATAGCCCATACAAGGGTAGCCAATGCCGATAAATTTTTATGTGGTGTTCATGGCCACATAAGATTGTAGGAGAAAATTAGAAAAAGTATAACTTTCCTGTAGTCAATTAAATTATTCATAGTGTGAACGGACACATAAAAGCAATGAACATAACAAGTAAGAAGAAGACCAACCAGCTTGTTCAGCTTCTTTTCTTTCCAACTGTATCTCAGCACTAGGAAGATGCTCAACGGGCTTTGCAATGAGTTTGAGGAACTCCAGATAATCAGGATCTGTTTCATACAAGATGTAGTAACAATTTAGACCAAAAAGAACAACTCAGGGTACACCAGGAAGAGATACATATACGATTGGTAACATAGCAAAAAATGTACTAAGTTGGTACCTTTATATATGGTCCCGTCACGACCATCCTTCCTAGTAGACAGTTTTGGAACACGCTGGGAGGGAGCATATTCAACTACAGTCTTATACTGAACACCTGAAACAAACGGCACTTTAATCATCATAATGAATACGGTAAGATTCTTCAGCTGGAATGAACACATTTTTCCATTTTTCAAATCATCAAGCATCTCCTTTACAGGACTCTGTAAACTATTTTTTTTTTTTTTCTAATTTTGTTTTGGCTGCATAAAAGAATTTGTACATCCACTCATACCCTTGCTAAAGAATAAAATAATTCGCCGGCTAATTACCCTTCTCATTAACAAAGACATGCCCATCAAAAAACTCAGCAAACTCCAAAACATCTTCAGCTCTGTTGAAGTCTATATATGCTCGGGAATACCTCTGATGCTTCTGGCTGCAACATTCGCATAACACAAAAACCTCTTGTCATTATTTTTTATTTTTCAAATTATAAACACAAAAAAAAAAAAAAAAAATCCCAACTTTGTATCAATTGCATAAAAAAAGATCGCAACAAAGATTGATTTCCATCATACCGTAATTCACTATATTCAACCAATTAGTTGTATTGAGTACAATAAACAATCATTCCACAACACCGCAAAAAAAAAAAAAAAAAAAAAAAAACCCAAAAAAAAAATTTAAAAACTAAACGGAAACAAAGTCGACAATAACCCCTACCCGATAGGGCAAAACGAAAAAGGAAATTTCCTAATGACAAACAATATTTTAGCTCTAATTTGCAGGCATTTAAATATATATTATATACATATATATAGACAGAATAAATTTACAGGAAAATGCCCTAAAACCTGTTCTTTCCGGGACGGAAGCAAAACCAGTGGTAGCGACCGGAGAAGCGATCGTCGATTTGTTGGAAGAGATCCGATTGCGACAGCGACGGAGGCAAACGCCGTACGACAGCCTTGGTCCTCGACAATGGGTCCTTCATCTCCAGAATCTTTGCTTCAAAAATGAAATTCGATTAATTTGTCGTTCAAATACATCGGACGAGTGATGAACACTCGCTCGACGCTATTTGCAGTTTTGATTTTCGCCGCAAGAAGCCCTTTTCTTTTTCTTTCTGTTTCTTGAGAAAAGTAAAACTCGCCGAGAAAATGTGGGAATTGGGATTTCTGGGATTGGGTTGGTCACGCACGAAGCACGATGATTGATGGGAAGGGAAAGCACCCGATCAGGGCCAGCGGAATTAGGGCTTGGGCTTGTCAAGTGAATTGGACTGTTGATGTAAAAGCCCAACTTACTTGATAAAAAATAAAGGGGTATGATAGTAAATAGAAGCATAATCGAATGATTAATTTTATTTTTTGCTCCACTTTCAAGTTCATAGTTCAAATTTTAATTTGAGGTAAGAAAAAACTTCTTTATTACAATTGTACTTTTATTTAAAAATAGAATATTTGAAAGGGTAAAAATGTGTTTGTAGACTAAAAAAATTAATAAATAATATGTAAATAAAATAAAAGAAAAAATATATATTTTGGGTTTCATGGGAGTAAATTCAGTAAATCCCATTTTTATCAAATTTAATTATGAGGTAAATTTAGATAAATCCTGAATTTACTAAATTTGATTATTCGATTCAATTAATAATCAAATTTATCAAATTTGATCTAGTAAATTAATCTGATCATTTGATAAAATAAATGTGTAAATACCAGATTTCTTCCCTTTTTTTAAATAGATTTCTTCTATTTACTAACTATAAAAAAAAAAGATCTTTCATTTATTTATTTCCTGCGAAAACAAGGAAAAAAAAAGTTATTTACCCCTTTCTCATTTTTTGATCGATATAGCTGGTTTGGAGAAAAATAATTTGAAAATAGTCTGACTTTTAAAGCTTATAAAATGGTCGTTTTGATGTTAAAAAAAAAAAAGTAGTTTTAACTGTTGCAAGATTAGTGTACTAATGGTGGAGGTATACCTAGAAATTATCGATTCTGATTCCCACAAAAGTCAAATAATCATTAACTTTGCATTTGTTACTTAATGAGAAAGCAAACACATAAAAAAAATATATGAAAAAGATGGGTCAACTAATCAGAAATATTGAGAAAATGTCAACTATTTTTATTATGATCCTAGAAATACAGTTCCAAGAAGAAACTAGAAATATGTATGTCACAAATGAAAAAAAAAAAACACTAGAAATATGCCATTTTCCTCCCGGATTTGAATTTTAGGATACCAAGAATAATATAATATATGTATCAAATTTAATTATTGAAAGAGTTAAATTTGATACATATATTGTATATATTATGCATAAGGGGCAAGGTAGCATTTTTTTTTTTTTTTGGGTAAATAGCGAGTGAAAAAAAAAAGGGTGGGAACATGGGGTTCAGCTTCAAAGAGGAATATTAGCACTCTTGAAAATATATTAACAAAATAAGGTCCTGTTTATTTCGCTGATTCGAATTTAGAATTTGAGTTTTTCTACGGTAAAAAGCTTTCACAAACAATCACATCTAACTTTTTTGCTACAATAAAAAGCTCTCACATAAAGTCACATCTAAACTCGAATTCTAAACTCGAATCAGCGAAGTGAACGGGTTTTTAAATGTGATTGTTTGATAAGGTTGAGTAGACACTTGCAAAAATAAAAGGACCTAAAAATAAATATGAATAAGAGTGTGAAGTAAAGTGTGTTTAGCTCTCTTCACGATTTTTTTTTTTTAAAGGAACTCTCTTCACGATTATCATATACAATCAATCACGAATCAAGGGCACCAGGTGGGCCGTAGCTTTTTATTTTTTTTATTTTTTAATACAGTGGTTTTAATTTTATTATAGTAGATAGGTGTATAAATTAGATTTGGTCCTCTTTTGGTCTCTCTCCTCAAATTAATAGTTTTTTTTTTATTTTATTTTATTGGGCTTACCATTTAGATTTTAAAAAGTTAATTTAAATGTCTGAATTTTTCTCGTTAATTTCTTGAATCTACAAAAATACGTGTGTGGACACACCTAATCTAATCTTATCCGTTAAATTCCTTGATGTGCGCCAATGCATGATGTGGGTCCTACGCGATCTAATCTAATCCGTTTAAATTTCAGTTAGAGGTCCCTTATACCGCAGTTGTCATCATCTCACTCTCTCACCGTATAAGTTTCGTTGTATTCTCATTCCAAGTTTCATGTCTCAAGTCTCCCCCATTACAAATTGGAAAAAAGAAAAAAATCCCTGTTTTTTTTAATTTATAACTTTTCGTTAAATTATTATCTTGACATATAAATATAAAATTCAAAAGTAAGGAAAGTAGAGTAGATTAATCGCCTCTCTCTCTCTCTCTCTCTCTCGCTCTCGTTTGGTGTGCTTCTCATTCTTAGCTTTTTGTCACCCCTTCAAGTAAGTATCTCTTCGTTATCTGTCATTCTTAGCTTTCTGTCACCCCTTCAGGTAAGTATCTCTTCCTGATCTGACTTTCAATGGTATTCTTGATTTTTACAATTCTTTGGAATCGCCAATTTGGGTTGGATTTTTTTTTTTTTTTTTTTGGAAGTTTATTTGGGGGAAAATATTTTACGTGTTGTTTGGTCGCCGAGAAAAAGAAAAAAAAAAGCAAGTGAGCATGGATAAGATGGCTTTTGGATTCTCTGCGTGAAAGTTTTTTTTTTGTCTGATTGATGATCGGTAATTAATGAGAAGGATGATCAATTGAGGATATTGATGATCAAGCTTGAGTTTTGGATTATAAGTGATGACTATTTTTATGCTTATGTCAATCCATTGCTTTCTATATTTGCTTCAAGTATTAGGATTGTTCGTTCGATTTCTGTATGAAACCTATAAAGTTGACGACTTTATCCACTCTTTCACTCTGAAATTTCATGAGAAATTTTTTTTTTTTTTTTTGCTGCGAAAATTACATGAAAAGTTGTAAAATACATCGGTCACTTGAGAATAATGAGAAATTTAAGGACGGTGTTATGAGAAATTAGATGAGCATTGACATATAATCTGATTTTTGTGTTTATAGAACTTAGATTTCTTGACAAAAATTATTATAGTTATTAGATGCACTTTTTGTTGATTTTTAATTTTTATAGCAGGGAAGTAATGGAAAGATTTATTAATATATATGGCTGAATTGGAGCAGGTAATCTGATATTTTCAAAATGGGTGGAAATTCAATAGAGGATGATTGGGAACTTACCTCCCCTTCGAATGGGGTTCGGACTGTTGTTTTGGTCGGGCGAACAGGCAATGGTAAAAGTGCAACTGGTAACAGCATTCTTGGAAGAAAGGCCTTCAAGTCGAGGGCGAGTTCTTCCGGTGTTACGAGCACTTGTGAATTGCAGAGGACCGTCCTGAGAGATGACCATATTATTAATGTTATTGACACTCCCGGTATGAAATAAAGAAGTTAATAGATTATCCTTTTTGAGAAGGCACTGTATAGTGTATCATGTGTTTAAAGAACTTATTTGTATATGCTGTGTCTTTTCCATTGCAGGGCTTTTTGATTTTTCTGCTGGATCTGAGTTTGTTGGCAAAGAAATTGTCAAGTGCATTAACTTGGCCAAGGATGGGATCCATGCAGTCCTTGTGGTTTTCTCTGTCAGGACTCGGTTTTCGCAAGAAGAGCAAGCTGCTCTTCACAGCTTGCAAACTTTATTTGGTAGCAAAATTTTTGATTACATGATTGCAGTGTTTACTGGGGGAGACGAACTCGAGGATAATGATGAGTCTTTGGAAGATTACTTGGGCCGCGAATGTCCTGAGCCCTTAAAGGTCACTTACATTACACTTTACCTTAGTTTTTCTGTTTAGTTTAGTTTTTTTTGTTTTTTGTTTTTTGTTTTGTTTTGGAAACTCAGCCTAATCTAGCACCACCATTTTTCAGCCATGTTGACCTCTGGCGGTTGCCAAGCAATTTTCCGTTTTAATGTATATAACTGACTAAGAATATTTCCTCTTTCAGCAAAGTTGTCAGATAAGAAGTCAAACTGACATTATCTTTGGCTAAGAATCGGTTTTGTGTATGCCTTACATGCTAAAAGATTTGGTGAAATCCAGAAATGTCCCACTCTGCACCTTATTTTTTGGCAAAGACTAACCTACCACATTGTCCCTGCTATAACTAGAGAACCGTAAACAGACTTTTTCAAAGCCCATTAAGCTAGTACTTTGGAGTAAAATTCAATTCCGTGAAAATGATCTTGCATAACTATATTTCTCCGATATGTTGATTTACGCTGGAATTATATCTTTTATCTAAACAACTAAACTCTATTGGTCTTGGTTTTTCAATATGAAGTCTAACTTTTAGTAATCTTTTAAATAATATGATGATACAGGACATTATCACTCTCTGTGAAAATCGCCTTGTGCTTTTTGATAATAAGACTAAGGATGAAAGCAAGAAGTTTTATCAAGTTCAGCAGCTTCTCTCCCTTGTAAACAAGGTCACTGCACAGAATGGTGGACAACCGTACACAGATGAGATATTTGCTGAAGTGAAGGTAAGTACGTTTATTTCTATTTCTAATTTGGGAGCAGAAGGTAAAGGTTACGTGTTATGTCTAGAAGTTTCACTACTGTATTCCTTCTAAAAGCTCTTGATGCCCTTTTTTTCTTCGACAGCAGGGGGCTATGAGACTTCGTGATCAACAAGAAGAGGTTGACTCTTTATCCTTGGAAAAATATACTAAACGAGAAATATCAGAGATGAAGGAGCTGATGCATAAGTCATATGACGAGCAGCTTAAACGAATTACTGAGATGGTATTTCATTTCTCTGCATTTCATCATCAATCTTTTTTCTTTTTTTTTTTTTTTGCCTGCATTTTTCTTTGGAGACCTTAGCAATTGTTTGTTTCATGGGTTTGATTTGAATCACAATTCTCAATTTGAACTGGGAATATAATCTTGATTGGTGTTTGGAAGAGGGAAAAAAAGGAGCGTGGTTTGGATTTTGAAAAAGAAAACCTGGATTACCAAAATGAGTATGGTCATATAAAATTGGACTAACTAGAATTTGTGATTCAATTGTTATCTCTTTCGTGGGAAAAAAATTACTGGTGTTTGTGTAGAGTTCTAGAATGTTATATGGACTTAGATAACGATGATGGATGCTACAATTCATATGCGAGTTATAGTTGTTGGCTATTTAAAAGGTTTCCTACATATTTAAACTGGAGAGACTAAAACCTTGATACTATTAGATAGCATTTGTAACAGCGTTGGTATGACAGGATGAAGTCAAGTATCTAAGACCTCGTTCACTTCGCGGATTCGAGTTTTCAATTCGAGCTGAGATGTGACATTTTCTGATAGCTTTTCACTGTAGCAAAAAAAGTTAGATGTGATATTTTCTAAGAGCCTTTTACTGTAGAAACTTAAAACTGAAAACTCGAATCGGTGAAATGAACGAGGCTTAAGTAAATAGTCTACCAAAAAAAGAAAAAAAAAAAAGAACAAGGAAAGCTTGAAATTTTTGTTCTTAGGGAAATTGTGATGAAAACTAAACTAGATGAGGGTTTCAAACACTATGATTCATTTGGTCATGTTACATATAATGAGTCAATATGCATTTCACTGTCTCCTTGGGTAAAAGGGGAAAACAGGTGGAAGCAGTTGGACTTATTCAATGCTTGCTGATCTGTTAACCTTTTAGATTAACATATGGACTCCATATAGCTAATCTTGTTGCCATGATTCTCTTTTTACGTGCTTTTAGCTGTTCTGGATCTTATTGGCGCCTCGGCTTAGGTGGTTGGGATTGAATAGGTTTTCCGCGTTTAAAATTTTCTTTTGAAGGTAGCATTTTGTTGGATTCTCATTCTAATCTTAATTTTTTGCCTACTCAAATGAAAATATCGCTCAGGTCGAGTCGAAGTTGAGGGAGACAACTAGTAGGCTTGAGCAACAGTTGGCGGAAGAGCAAGCAGCAAGACTGAAGGCAGAAGAGAATGCGCAGAAAGCTCAGTTCAGATCAGATGAGGAAATTCGGAAGCTTAGAGAACATCTGGAGCAAGCACATGAGGAGCTCCGTAAAAGAGGTGAAAATCGGTGTGCCATCCTGTGAATGTAGTTATTGTTAAGATCTAATATGGTATTTCATATTTGGGAACAATATTTACATAAGTTCGTTTCTCTAAAACATATTCTGTACTATGATGTTTTATGGTACGTTATTTTCTCGTAGGCAATATGGGTCTTTATAGGGTGTTTAAATAGCCATATTTTTCTGTTCACGATGAATTTCAGTTAATACTGTTTATATCTATGCTTTATGACTAATGAGGTATGAAGAGCCTTGAATCTCTCTCTCTTTCTTTTATTTTTATTTTTATTTTTATTTTTATTTTTATTTTTTAATTTTTATAGCTGCATTATTTATTTATTTATTTATTTATTTTTCAAAGTTTTTGGTCAGTGACCATTTGACTTTTGGTTGGCATATGGGAAATAAGGGCCGTGTTTGGAATTGATCCTAATTTTATTTTTCATGTTTTTCGAGAAAAAAAAATGAAAACGTTTTCAAAACAACATTGGACGCAATAAAGATAAAAAACGGAAATGAAAATGATTTTTTGGTTTAGTGTAAAATGAGATAAATGAAAAATAATTTTTAGTCGTTTTTTATTTTTTGTTTTCGTTTTTTCCTCTCTTGAGCAGAGAGAGATATATATATATATTAATAGGTTTTTTTACACTGAAAATAATCTCTTGATAAAATTATCAAATGTATTTTTAAAAATAAAATCTATCTGAGATTGAAAATATTTTCATTTTTATTTTTATACAAAAAAATAAAATTATTTTAGAACGAGTTTTAAACACGTAGAAATCCGCCCCAACCATTCATGAAAATCAATCAAAGCTCGCTTGAGTCCCGGTTGATCTCTATCCTCCTGAAATGTTACAGGATTCGTATATTAATTTTCGGTTCAGCTCTCGATTTTATGTGCCCTGGCCGCCAAAACAAGAACAGTTTCGAGCAAAACTCGCCAAACCTGCATTAAAAAAAAAACGAAAAACAACAATCGGATATCTCTTGGGTTGAACATTTTTGTATAATTTCAGATTTTGAGACACGGTGGACATAATATATAATTTGAGAAAAAAAAGAATTAAAAGAAAAGAAATTTCGGGTGAGCCGGCTGCCTATCCTCGGAATGCACCACCTTTACAGAGCAAACCTTTTATTATTAGTTTTTAAATTTTATAAGTTGGCTCAAGTAGGAAATTTTATTAATCTTTGTATGACACGCAGAACTTGATAATATGATAGAATCACGAAGTTTTCAACTAGTAATCAACCTTGTAAAGTGTAACGATATCCTCAATCCCCATGGGTTATATATGTCTCGTACTTTTTTTTTTTTTGATAAATCTATGGCTCGTAAGTTAGAGAAGAAAAATAAGTATATGTTCATTTTATCGATTCGAGTTTAAAATTTAAATTTTGTTATAATAAAAAACTCTTAGAAACAATCACATTTAATTTTTTTGTTACAGTAAAAAGTTCTCACAAAAATCACATATCAACTCAAATTAAAAACTCGAATCAGTAAATTAAACGGGTCCTGACAGATTCCAACAACATCATCATCACTAACTTATCAAATTTCTGATGACAGTTTCCAACAACATCATCATTCGTACCATGACTAATTAACTTATCAACTAATAATAGTCTCAAAATGAGATCTCTTTAGCTAAATACGAAGGTTTTGCTAGAACCATACAACTGATCTTCCGGAGACCCAATTAACATACGTATTTAAATACATAGAAATCCTTATAGCAAGCACATTTCTGCATTCAAAGGGTTTAATTTTCCAACAGCTAGAGTGCTAGTTAAGCACGACCATATAAAAGACAGTTGCATAAACCATTGATGAACTGATTCTGTTACACAAAATACCGATAGAGTAGCTGATAATTATGATATCTTTATTTAAGATAATATGAGGTTGAGATACCATTTCCAGATTTCCTCTCTGAGAGAGCTCTCTCACCTGCATAATCGCAGAACGAATACAAAACGTCAAAAGGGATTATACATATATATATATATGTATTGTGTGTATAGAGAGAGAGAGAGAGAGATGAAATGTATTAGTACCCGAGATGAAGAATCTTTTTGTCTAGATGAGAGAAGGCGGGTCCGGGGCCCTCAATTAGATTAGGGCTGAAGAAATTGCGAGAAGTTAATGCCTGGATTGCTGTGAGCTCTGACCCAGAAACCATGTTTGCTTGTTGAAGCCTCTCAACTTCTGAAATCTGAAGTTTAGAAACAACACCACATAAGATGGAAACTAATTATATATATATATATATATATTGTTATAGCCAAAATAAAAATAAATACTGAAATCAAAGGAAGCAAATGCATAGGATCATCACCTTGTAATATAATGATCTACTATGGATTTTAGGAAAACGTCAGCTCTTTCAGTGAAAACATTAAACATGTATATTTTGCTTAATTCTAACCACTTGTAAATTACCTTGGTGCGTATACAGACATTTTCGTTTTCCAGCTCCATTTCCTATAACAGAGAAATAGTGTACTTTAGTTGAATAAAGAGCTTCAATAACAGTTCAAAAGAGGTATCTATATCTACACATGAAGATATGGAAACAAAAGAATATATTACCCTTTTCTGCAGATACTCAATTTCTGCTAGCAACATTTCATGCTATCGCCGCCATGCACAGGTTAAAAAGGGCAAAAAAAAGAAAAAAGCATTAAAAAGAGAGGAATATCTAAGTATCTAACATACACAGATTATATATATATATATATATATATGCATGTGTGTCATACACATATATACATGAAGATGGAGGAGACTAGTTGTCGCAAGAAGCAAGAACAGTAATTTTTTATTTCTTTTTCTGGGTGGGGGTTGGCTAAATATGCATGTCAAGCGTATGATTAAATTTAATTAACATCTAGCTTGCTTTTTTAGCAGTCTTTATATATATATATATATAATTATATACATATATACACACCTTCTTCGACCTGATTCTGGTAATGCCTCTTTCAAGTCTATTCTCCAGCTGCTTCAGTTCTTTGACGGAAAGCGAACTTAAGGCATCACCCATCAAGTGCCTATAAACAATGTGAGATGCATATGAAAACTACTAATAAACAGAATTTTGGTGATAAATTATTAATTATTTAGTCACGACAAAAATATTTTTACTAAATAACTATTAATTCAGCGAGAACTCACCATCTAACTATAAACTTTTTAATTAATTTCGATAGTTTCTTATTTCTTATTTTGTAACTGTTGCGTTTAACAAAATATCTTATTTTTTATGGCTAAATTTTTTAATTAAAGACTCTGACTTGCAAACGGGTTTAGGTTAGTTAAATATGTTAATATTACTTTTTATTATTCATTATTAATACTGAAAAACAATCATTATTAAAACTTGCTATAAATGTAACATATATGAGAGTAGATCCATTTTTCAGTTATTCAATACTTAATTTCTATTTGATTAATCATCAGTGCGTCATATATATCCATATATGTTGAGAAATGAAAAATATTTTAATTTATTTCACTACAGCTAAATTTGTTAATCATTAATAAGGATGCTCAATATATATATATCTACACATGCACAAAAAATATAAACATAGAATAACGGGACTCACCTATTAGAATTCTGCAGCATTTGAATTTGCTGTCTCAGCTTTGCTGATTCTTGTTGGTAATACTGCGCAAATATACATCAGTTTTATATATAAGAAGCGAAAAATTAAAAAGATCGAGATAAAAAAGGAGAGATTTTATATACATTAATTTTCAAGTGAACCTAAAGTACATGTATATCGCGTGATAGAGTAAAAATATATATACACGAATTGTTTTTTTTTTTTTTAAAAAGATACGAATCATCTATATATAGCTAACTACTTAATTAAATATTACCTGGGCATTTATTTCTATAATGGAGCTTGCACTTGAGCTATCTGAATTTGCCTTCTTGTACCTGTCTATTGTTGATCTTATGCTGCACGCCAGTTATAAACAACAAACATTAACAAACAAATTTGCTTGGTTTAAGTTTATTACTTTGTGCAGTACTACTCAACTAGAATGTATACTTTTATCGCCTAAAATTAATATTGTTAATTTCTGCTTTGTTCATTTACAGGAGGTGTAGATTAAACATCTGAAGAGAAAGTATGATCACAATGATTTAACCAATCGACAAAATTTTTCATGACTTCCTACAATTTCCCAACATCTTAAGAATACAACCCAGGAACAAAAACAAGAAAAGACAACTCAACAGACTCAAGTTCTATATATGGATTGTTTTGATCACTAGATCAGAAAACACTAGCTAGGTGAACTTCATTATAAAATTAAAGCGCATTATCCTCTCTCTCTCTCTCTCTCTCTCTCTCTCTCTCTAGTCTCTCTCTCTCTCTCTCTCTCTCTTCTTGTAGGTCAGCTTTGAAACTATATGATCTCAATATTAACTTTGTTAGGCGGAGGAGTGACTAGTAACGCCTAAGATTTTCCAACCAAAAAGAAAAAAAAAAAAACGCCTATGATATAAGAACACATACTTTGTGTTTGTTATTATGAACTTATTAATTACTTTGGCCTTGTTTGTTCAGGTATAATTATAGCGTGACAAAGTAGCAAACCTATTAGGCTTGTAAAAGAGTCAAAATTTTCACAATTACCAAATGGAAGCCATAATAAATGATCATCTATTAAAAACTTGATGATTTGATGGCCAAAAGATGGACATGCAAACACCGTACTGCTGATCCATATTCTGGAAGAAACGTACAAATTTTATAAATTATCACTAAAACGTGATTTTGCTTTCCCTTCAAAAAAAAAAAAAAAAAAAACAATAAAAAGGGATTTCACTGATCTTTTGGTTGAACAAGAAAGAGGAAAGGACTGGCCAAGAATATCCAAATCGCAGATTGTTTATCTTAGAAAGTAATTAAAGAAAACCAAACAAAGATATATGAAATAGTTTACTGTCAAGATCTCTTACTTCAAAGCTAAAATTGGAAAAAGGAAGACCATAGTGAACACTAGGATATATATCCCAGTATCTCACAAACATTAATGGAAGAGGAAAGGATCAGAAACACAACTAGTAGAAGCAATTAAATTCTTTGGTTACAGGAAACTGCAGAAATGATAAAACAAGAAAAAAGATACCTTGCTACTGCTAGCTAGCAAGGACTGATTTTTTTGCAGATAAAGTAAACCAAAATTTGTGCAACACTAGTACTGCATATTTCAGAAGAACTCAGATCTCTTCGGTTTCATTTTCGTTTATAGTCTCAACAAGTCCTTGTTAAGATATATAATTACATGCAAAACATGATATGATGCCATACATATATAATATATGTATATATACATATATTTCGGTGGGAATAAGTTTCAAAAACCCTTTTGATCACAGAGAAGAAAACAAACAAAAAGGATAAAAATGATTACTTGCTACGACTATAGGAGGGGCAAACAGAAGGTAAGAGTTACTCTTCAGCTAAATTTGGAAAGAGGAGAAAATGGGCTCAGAGTTGTGGAGCAAACATCGGAAAAGGAAAGAACGGAACTACAATTACTAGAGAGAAATCGCTTTTTATTTATGCCGAGCCATGCATCACGGATTCTCATGTATTAACAATACAAAACACTGAAAATGATGATGTATATGTATTAATTAAAATGAAGATATTGAAAAGATACCCAGCAGATCGAGACGATTCTTTTAAGATAAAGTAGGCCAAATTGGTGTAAAAGTTTTCTCTTTGAGCTGACCCTAGAGAGACCTAGCTAGTAGTAGTAAATGTAGCTCATCGATTGCAAGTTGTTGTTGTCGTTGTTTTTTTTTTTTTTTTTTTTTTTCGGATTTAGTTTACTAATCTTGGAATCAAAAGCATGTATGTCTATAACTATTATACCATTATTTACACACACTATATTCTAAAACCACACAAGAAATATTAAGGATCGTTAAATAATGCTTATATAATTTCGTGCAATTAATAAGCAAGCAACAAAGGTCAAATCAAGAACACTATTAAATAAATAATCTCAAACCTAAATAAGGAAAATAGTCTGACTTTCCCCAATAAAAAGGAAACCAAAACATTGATCTGGTTTAGTGCAAGCACGATATAATGATCTCCTAGTTATATGACAAAAACGAACTTTAATTAATGGATTCCAAATAACTTAACGCGAAAAGAGAAAAAAGTGATCATGATTAAGAAACAGAAAAGAGGTGGTATGAATAATAATAATAACAATAATTAAAAAAAAAATTAGTTACTTGTTGTTAGAGTACTCATAGAGACGGCCACGACTGGAGAAGACAATGAGAGCAACTTCAGCGTCACAGAGGACAGAGAGTTCATAAGCTTTCTTCAAAAGTCCATTTCTTCGCTTACAGAATGTCACTTGACGATTCGTCGTGTTCTCAATCCTCTTTATCTCTATCTTTCCTCTTCCCATTTTGATGGCTGAAATAATACTGTGCTTCTTATAATTATAACCTGCAATATACACATTTTTAGTGCGTCGATAGAAAAATATAAGTAATCCACGCGTAATAAACACACACACAAACATACATAACGTATATAGAAACAATTTGATTTGGTGTTTGTACGTAAAAGTACTACCCAAACATCTGATCACTTTTTTTTTCGTATATTTATGCGGTGCAAGAATTAAAATTATTGAAGGAAAAAAAGTATAAAACCGTCAGAAGAATATTCAGATAGAGAACGAGAAAACCATATTGTATTTAAACGCACAAAGGTCTGAATTGGAAGATTTTATGTTTAAATATATATGTTTAGATATGAATATGCGAGGAAAAAAACATTCTCGGGACAAAAATGGAGTATATGGGAGATCTAACAGAAGAGAGGAAGAACTCAATGACTTCAACTCGTGAACATGTATGCATATTTACGTTCATAGAGCTGTATATATATATATATAACCTATTTATATATCATGGAGAAGAGGATATATATCGTAGCAAATTACAGGAAAATATATATATTTTTGAATATATGCTGGTGTGAAAAAAAAATGATAGAAAAATGAAAAGGAAAATCAGAGCTAGAGCTAGAACGGAAAGTAGCAAGAGATCCATATATATGAAAAATACTAGGTAGATCGCTAGGTGAAGAATTTCTATATATCAGGCTAATGAGAAAGAGAGGTCATCTATATTTTAAGCAATATGTAAGAAGGTCAGGCAAGATCTAAGCCCTGTGATTAAATGATTGATCATATTGAGTTAAATGAAAACAGTATTAATTACTTAAACAACAAAAAAATAAGAAAGATTTTGGTGAATAGTACTAGTCAATAAGTAAGCATGACACGATCTGGTAGTCATCAACACTGTGTATGGACGTGATGCATAGATATGGTCTTTGTGACCAAAAATAAAAAATCCCAAGATCATGGACAAAAATTTTATGACAGGAAATATAGAGGATGTATTCTCTTCAACTTATTTATGAAATAGGAAAAAAAAAATAGACGATCACGCAGATCCGCGAAAGATAAAGCTACTATTGTCATTATATATGTAAAACAATTGTAATTAAGAGAAGAAGAAGAAGAAGCACGAGGAAATAATCTAAAGTGGATATTCATAAACTCAAAACAGACCATGAAATAATTAGGGCGAAAGAAATTTAAAGAAGAATGTTTACGTTTAATTAATTAAAAAAAATATATTATGGCTATTCTAAGAAACTGTTAGAAAGCACACACGATTTATTTGTTCATTCACCCTTTTGCGTACATTAGACTCAGATCAGTTCAAAGAAACAAAACAATGGTTTTATGTCGAACAAAGAAGTACTTCATTGATTAAAAGGCCAGGGCGAAACTGGAAAAGAAAAAAAAAACGGTAAAAGAGCTAGTGAACTACAAGAATAGATCTAGGATGAAGAAAATTTCGAAATATTTGAAGCAACTTCATGATGAGAAATTTTACCATATATATATATATATATGTGTGTGTGTGTATGTATATATAAAGAGAACAGTTCATGAGTAGCTATTGCATGAAAAATCTAAAGATGGGTAACTGAAAAAAGAAAGAAAAAAAAAAAAGAAGGGGAAAACTAGATCTCCATGCAAGGGAAAGAAGATTCTTTTTTTTTCTGGCAACAGATCTAATAAGATGTAATCATGTTTATGCATTATCCTATAATGAAAAGGCATGAATGAAGCCGATTCAAGCTATATTTTGCTATCAGATCGATCTGTGACCAAACGTTTTCTTTAAAAAGATCAACCACAGACCTCGCTTTGGCTTCCACTCCGGGCACCTCAGCTTTCGGAAAACTTCCACTTCCTAAAGAAGCCAAAGTTTATATACTATACTTCCCACTTCTTTCCCACATTTATAACTCTTTCTTTCTTTGTCTATACTTGGAGAGAGAGAGAGAGAGAGAGAGAGAGAGAGAGAGAGAGAGAGAGAGAGAGAGAGGGTCTGAAAGAAAGAAAAAGACCCTAAGGTGGTTTTTGCCAAAAATCCCAAAAATACGTAGTGGTTTTAGCTAGAGGAAACGACTTTTGCAGGTGCAAATTCGCACCATATACTGCAATATATTCGCGTTTGAGGGACTTGATAATATTAATAATTTGGTGTAACAAATTAATCTACCGACTAATATGCCCTTCTAAATTATATCATCATTATATGTACGCCATGCATATGTCTAAATCTAATGGCGTGTAGTACTGAAAGTTGATCTGACAATTGAGGGGATTAGCTAACAAATTATGGCCTCGGAAATTACAGACCTTTCCCAAACTAGGGTTCGGTGCTTTCCACGTATTTGTGCACTACAGGGGGCGTTCAGTGAAGAGAAAAACAAAAGCAAAGAAACAGCAAAAAATAAAAAAAATAAATAAATAATAAGAAGTCATTTTCATAAGTTCTGCCTCTGCATGGTCCTGTAAATGGTGGGCATATTGTATCAGTTACATAGTTTATGTTCCTAAACTAAGGACATGTGTATATATCACAGAATGTGTAGTATTTTCAGATCCTTATTTTTTAATTAAGAGTGTCTTTTTTTATATAATAAAAATAACCTAGGGAACAACAAAAATCTAATAAGCCCATATTGCATGTTGGAAAGAAAAATCCAACGCATTATTTATGTAAGACTAGTTACTAGGATGTTGACTTTTGCAACGAAAAATTAAGTCCCTCGACCTTTCTCCATACCCTTATGCTGCCTAGCTAAGCGTAAATTATATATGACAAATATAGGCGTCACCATAATTGGCTGATCATCAACTCAAAACTCATCATCACATCAGAACTATTTAAGGAATATTTTATATGTCGACTGAGGCGTATGCCCAATTTCTTAGACTTACGTTGATTTACGGTTATAGTAGATTATCTTCAATTACACATTTAAGATTTTGACGTAGAACCGAAATGCAAAAGAAGTAATATTGTATAGGAATCATATGGAGGATCCTCTTAGCAAGTTGACACAATAGATTTTTCAGACACGAAAAAGAGGGTTGACACAATAGATTCTGTTAACTGGTTTAGTTAGTGATCAGTCATTGGTAAGGATGGTATATATTAAAATGCATATATAAAGTGCAAGTACTAATGATCATGAATAAGAATTCGTCTTAAGAAACTCTGAATCTTTCTGCAAATACCAAACGGAACACCTCATTGCTAGAGCCTAGATTATCGTGCATGCTTATGCATGAACAAATATTGTGTTAGAGCCTAGAAGGCCATAAAAAAGATTCCTTTCAATATTGGAACTATTATATATGGTACTGCTTGTCCAAAATATATATATATATATGTGGCACTGAAATTCTTTCGGTTAAGTGGTTGCAGTCTTCGATCTAACAATAATTTCACACCTAATTCCACCGTAATTAAGGTGTTGAATTTAAATCCGATATCACTTCAAATTAAAAAAAAATCTTTTGTTACTCCATCTCATCAATTAATTATATGTTGTATGGTGGAAATTAGGCTACAATGAGAACATTGTGTGTGTATGTGTATTTATATCTCCAGATTGGTTTCGGGCTTGCTTTTCCCTTGAGCTAGTACGCAACATGTGTTTAAAATTACCACGTTGACGTTTATGTATTAATTTCAATTAAAACGTTAAACTAAAAAGTTTAAACTGATCAGAAGCTCTCCTAATTTGCACCTTGGAGACGCTCCTATATACTTATAGCAATATTTCTTTTTAGCTTACAACACATCACAATGTGTATTTATATCAACTTTGTTAGATTTTGTTCACTTATATACGCAATGTTCATTAAGTTGCAACTTGACAGCAGCGAACCATGTGAATATCTTATTTCAACTACAGCTCAACTACACGTTTTGGGCAATCCTTTAGCTGCTTCACGCACGTAGCTTTCTTTAGGGTTTCGTATTCTTTGCCTCCACCTCTCTCTCTCTCTCTCTCTCATTCACACACACACACTCTCTCTCTCTCTCTCTCTCACACACACACACACTCTCTCTCTCTGTCTCTCTCTCTCTCTCTCTCTCTCTCTCTCTCTCACACACACACACACACTCTCTCACACACACACTCTCTCTCTCTCTCTCACACACACACATACTCTCTCTCTCTCTCTCACACACACACACATGCATTTTAATAAAACTAAGAGAACGCGTTACCATCTATAATTGACATGATCAACTTCGTCTTAAATCAAAAGGTTAAGAGTATTCTCTAGCTTAATGATCCCCATATATTATATATATATATATATATATATGACAAGGACGGATTGGCTAATTCTAGATCCAATATTTGTTTATAATTCCAGATCAAATTAGAGAAGCATTAATAGAAGCATGGATGGAGTCGGGAAAAAAAAGGGACGCAATACATAGTTTCAGATTTTGAAATACATATGGTGAACATATATAGAATTTTATATTTTTAAGGGGGTAAAACAAAAATTTTAGCAAAATTATATGCATAAAAAAATTGAATGGGACGGCTGTCTATCCTTACGTCTCTAGATAGAAGAGTCCATAAGTACTAGTGTGTTCTTTTTTTATTTTATTTTATTATTTTATTTTTATTTTTATTTTTGCTGCTGCTACCATAAGTACTAGTAAAACAAAAATGGTTGGAGTATAGCTGTTGAAGTACTTCTGATGAACAGCTAGCGCACTGATCTCCTCTACATCAACAATTAATGCTGTTTACTTCTTTGGTATTTTGTATTATATATTAGTAGAAGAGGAATCTTTGGAAACTATATATATAGCAGTATTCACATATATATATATATATATATGATTTCACGCGGTGGTATGTATATGTGTAGAATATAGTTAAGATTGAAAATATAGATGCACAATAATTGTGTGCAAAGTGTCATGTCCTTCGCTCGGCAACCTTATAACTGAAAATATCCTCAGTACCTGATTGGAAAACGGAGATCCAAGCTATATTGAAGAGCAATCTACTAGATATCTCTCCGTTTCTGACAATATGGGATCTTCTATTATAACCAACGAAAAACCTCATGAGTTCTGCACAAAAAATGATGGACACTTCAGACTTCAAATACATATTATAAGGGCAAGAAGATCAGCAGCTATCGCCGTTAGTACATGGGTGGGCATTGGATATTATTAAAAGATAAACCTATCGGTAAAACAAAAATAAATTTTAACCGTTAGATTTTTATTAAAAATATTAATTTATTTTTTTAATTCTGAAATGATTTTAATATAGTTATTTGACAGTTAATTCACTGTATTTTATGAATAAGGTATTTTTCAGTAATTAACTCACTGCATAAGTACCGTGTTATGTGTATACTTGAATTACTTGCCCTTAATAAGCGTAATTAAATTTATTACTGTGTCTGTCCTTACATGAATGATATGCAATAAAAGAAAATAGGGAGAAAGAGGGAAATAGGTCAAGACTTGAGATGAATTAAAATTAATAGGTCAATAGTTTACATAAATTAATAAATATGCCAAATTATTATTTTTGTCCATAACTTGTCTGGTTATGAACCATAACTTGACAAGTTATTGTCCATAATTCACGATTTTTGTCCATAACTTTTCTGACTATGAACCATAACTTGACAAGTTTATCCATAACTTATCTCGTTATGAACCATAACTTGACAAGTTATGACCTATTAATTTCTATAACTAAAAATTGACCTATATACTTTATTAAGCTTTTCATATTTTTCTACCATTTCCCAAGAAAATAAGACCCTATACATACATATATATATATATATGTATATGTAAATTAAATTCACCGCTTGCTGGCTGCTACATCATATACCGACAATTATTTTCCATAGGCCAACAACATTTCTTTCACCATTCAACGAAAAATCTCTTCTATATATTTCTCAATTATTCTATATGTTGCCATTATTGCATTCGCTCTGTAAATATTCCACCCTCTCGTTGCAGCACTATCAATGTAATTGTTAAAATGCCTCTTTATATAAGAGAAAAGTACATATTAAGCACTGTTTTTCAACATCCTATTATTTATGCTATTAAAATTTTTTTGATACCACATATTATTTTTTTTCCATTAATTCAATCTCTCTCAGTTCCTCTTCCTCTCCCTCGAGCTCTCTCTCTCTCAGTCGCCGCTGAGTTTCCTCACTATCGTCGAGGGTAGATCTTGATGATTTGTGGTTATCAGATTCCTGATTCTTTATGAGATATTGGCCTTATTCATTTCACAATTCAAGTTTAGAATTTGAGTTGTATATATGAGAGAAAAATATAATAGTAAAAAATTGAATTTGAATTTTTGTGAGAGAAAATACTATAACAATTAAAAAGGCCATCATTGATCCAAGTGAGCTATTGATAATCTTCTATATACTATTTACATGCTTTGATTGATCTGAGTTACCAAATAGACATAGGGTTTGTTTGTTTCACATGTTCAAGTAAGTGATTATGATTAATTTACAAGAACTTTGTGAGAGGAAATTCTAGTATTCAAATGCTTTGTGAGATGAAAAATACTATAACAGACTAGGAAACATGAATTCAAGTATAGAAACTAAACAGGTCCATAATGATTTTGGTTTAGAAGCTTGCAGATATAGCGTAAAGAGATTCTAGTTAGTTTCTCTGTTTCCGTCGAAATTGAGCGAGTGCAAGAGAGAGAAAGTAGGAGAGAGAGAATTTGAAAAAAAAATTATTGAAGATTTTTGTTGAGGAAAAAAAATTCTGAGGGATATAAAAATAACCTACATGATATAAAGGTAACCTGGAAGATATGAAAAAATAAGATAACTTACAAGATATGAAAAATAACTTGCAAAATATTTTTGAGTGGCATAAAATAAATTTAACAACAATGATAAAAATAAAACAGTGCTACCTTTTTATTTTTATTTTTTGAAAATTCCCCTTTATATAATTAAAATAAGAGAAAATTATGAGAATTAACCATTGTTTTTCATCGTCATATTATTTATGACATTAAAAAATATTCTAGTAGAATATAAAACATATTCTCATAGAATACGAATATATCTTGTCAAAAAAAACAAATTCTGGTAGAATATTAAAAATGTCATACTAATGACATAAATGATAAGTTTAAAATTAATGACAGAATTAAAATAGTGTTATCTTTTTAATGGTATTCTTAATTATTTCTCATTAAATAACTATTGACTTATAACATTATTAAGCGTTTATAGTAAATTTTTATTTTTTGATAAGTTTATTAGTAAATTTGACATTCATTTTCTTAACCGTTGATCAATATGAAAACGTGCAAAAGTTGACCTTTTTTTCCTGAAAATCACTGACCTTAAATTTCATCCAAAAAGAATTTGTTTCACTACATACTGCACGTTATGGTGTAGCCTTTGACTGTAAAAAGAATTAAAGTAACTTGACGTGTCTTTTTTTTTCTTTTCTAGGAAACATATCCTCATTTTATCACTTTAAAACTTAAGAAAAACTAAAAATACCATTTAATACGGTAAAAAATATTATTTACGCCACACTATTCAAAAATAAACAAATACTATTTAATTAATAAGAAAAAATGAAAAGTTATAATGACATTTAATTATTTAGAATGACATAAATAATGTCTTTTACAAAATCATGTTAAACCATGTACTTTTTTCTTAAAAACTTAATATAGTTTTATTAGATTCTCAATTTTTTTCTTAAAAAAAAAAACATTCTTGCTGAAATATTAACATCAATAGATAAACACTAGTATTTTAATATATTATGTAAAATGCTATTACATGTTTTTAAAAATGTAAAACTAAACGGAGTTTCAGTTTTTTCTTATACTGAAAACAATTTCTAAATAAAATTACCAAACACATATTTAGAAATGATTCATACTTAAAATTAAAAACGTTTTTATTTTTATTTTTATACATAAAATAAAATCATTTTAAAATAAATTCTAAACGCACCTAGGCTTTTGCTTATTCTTCTTCTATTCTTTTGTACGAGCACGTTTGAGTGAGCTAGAGAGGGAGGGTATTTATGAAAAGAAAAAGTGTTTAAAACCCGCCATGTCAGCAGATTGAAAAGAAGCAAATGGCTGAGTGAGAGCCTCTAGTGGGGACCATCTTTCCCCTCTCTCCTACGTGGACATACTTTTTTATTCTGATGTTTGTTCACAGGTTACCTGATATGTACATGTGTACACTTCAGCATTCTTTGGTGGCCTTCTGGAAGGCATGATAAGCTGATTAGCATTGACGAGGAAAATCTTTTCTTGTGAAGCTTAGATATGCCCCCCCCAAAAAAAAAAAGAGACACTATTCAGGTACATAAACTCCCCTGCTGTTTCAAAACTTGTTAGAAAGTCATTTCACTGTTCTTAGAGGACTTACTGTGGGTCTTTCTTTTCTTTCTTTTTTTTTTTTTTTTCCGTTAAGGCTTAAGAGCTTAAATTCTACTTTGACATATGAAAATAGGTGGCCTGAGTTAATACCTACAACTTAAATTTATTTTGAGCAGTTAGTTGCTACAGTTACACTTTCATGTTTCCATGATTTTGTGTGTTTTAGTAGATATAATCACAAGAATCAGCTGGTCTACACAACATATCTGGAGATGCCTGGGGATCAGCATGATGCGAATGCACTTGCAGCCAGTGAATCTTCCATCCAGTCTCGGGACTTGCGGACCATGAAGTATGTTACAACTAGGGGTGTAAGAATTCAAGCCGAACCCGATGAACCCGCCCGAGCCGACTCTACCTACCCAAAAATAGTGGGATTTTTTTTTTTTTTTTTTTTTTTTTGCGGTAGCAATAATGGGATTCAAGGAACCCGATATTGCCCCTACCCGGCCGAATTTATCAGCACAGGAAAAGAAATCAGCCCTAAATCTAATGTTTTCTTTGGCCCAATTCTAACATTTTCTTTGACCACGGCTATTTTCGAACACACACAATACAACACAGCTATTTTCAGACACACGCAAAACAGGCCCAATCTCAACGTTTTCTCTAGCCCATGATAATGGGCTTAATTACAAGAACCCCAACGTCAAGGCCCAATCCGACCAACCCGGTCACCCCGAGCCTACCCGAGATAATCTGAAAGGTTACGGTTTTATTGGCTTAAAGAAGTGTTGCGGTCTAAATCTTTCTTAGCCCGCACATTATGGCTCGGCCTAATTTCAGGCCCAAGCCGATCCTACCCGGACGACTTACAGGCCTAGTTACAACTTATATAATATGTGTATTTCTTTAACTTTATGAGTAGTTTGCTTTGGTATTCCTTTCCCAACCTTTGATGACACTCCTACTACATTTGTTTGAGATGTTGGTGCATTTCAAGTGGATAACGCACACATTAGAGATCTTTTTTAATTCTGTCGGGCATTTTCTTATCAACAAAATATGGATGAAAACAGTTTGGAACCATTACCAGCGTGGGATTTCACCCTTTTTACAAGACATAAATTCAAAAAAAAGCAGGAAAACAAATTCGATAATGTTGATTACAACCCCAAGAAGCCTCATATACTTGGTAACACTGCATTTTATGGTTCCTCTAACGATACAAGTCAAAACTGGTGTGAAATTTCTGATTTACTTTTGTGCATGGATTTACTCAGTTTTTGCCTGTTGGTCTTCATGATTAAAGCACAAAATTATTGTTTACTAGAAATCACAGCACTCCTGAAATCTAGCTAGCATCATTTTTTGGTATTGAAAGGCATGCGTACTTATGAATTCATATAGGATTAGTGTGAAGGACACCACCAATATATTCGTTGAGTAATCAATCTTTCTTTTGTCCCTTTTTGAGTTAGGTGACTTGAGTGTAAATTTTGAATTGAGTTTGAATTATAATTTAAGTTGAAGTTGTAACTTGAGTTTGTGTTTAGTTATGTACATTTGAGTTATAGTTTGAGATAATAATTTTTTTGAGTTTATATTTGAGTGAGTCAAAACTTAAATTTATATTTAGATAGTATTTTAATAAAAACTCAATGCTGATGAAAAATTTTAATAGGATATATGGATAGGGTTTTATTCGTCTTTTCGTTGTCAACGCATAGAAAAAAATCATCTCAATCAGAATTAAAACGAAAAAGTTATAACATTTTTAAAAATAGAAAAAATACTGTTCATTAATTTGAGTTCCAGTTTCTGAACTCGAGTTAAAAGAAAAACTGAAACTCGAGTTTTAGTCACAAACTCGAGTTCAAATTTAAAAGAACATGAACTTGAATAAAGTTGTAACTCGAGTTGTTTTTTTTTAAGTTTTTAACTCAAAAAAGGGGCTACTCAGCCCCTTATTCGTCTTTTCATTGTGAACGCATAGAAAAAAAATCATCTCAATCAGAATTAAAATGAAAAAATTATAACATTTTTAATAATAGAAAAAAGACTGTTCATTAATTTGAGTTCGAGTTTATGAACTCGAGTTAAAGGAGAAACTTGAACTCGAGTTTTAGTCCCAAACTCGAGTTCAAAGTCGAGTTCAAAGTCGAGTTCAAACTTAAAAGAACATGAACTTGAATAAAATTGTAACTCGAGTTGCTTTTTTTGAATTTTTAACTCAAAAAAGGGGCTGCCGAACAGCCCCTTAGTTTTTCAAAATTCTTTTACATGTTTAGTTCAACGGATCATATTTGTCTTGTAGCCCGTTCAGTTCGCTAATTTGAGTTAAGATGTGATGTTGTGTGAGAGCTTTTTACTGTAGTAAAAAAGTTAGATGTGACTATTTTTGAGAGCTTTTTGCTATAGCAAAACTCAAATTCTAAACTCGAATCAGCGAAAAGAACGGGGCCTAAACCATGTGCTTCGGGTGCTATAAGCCAAGTAGGTAGAACTTTTCTGAACAGATTTGATATCCAAAAGTGGCATTCGAAACGCCTTCGTCTGTATGAAATGATAATTGATGGTCTTTGAAGAATATTAGGGGAAGAATCCCTATTTCAAATGCTTACGGGATATGTCAACTAATTTATCCAGTTTGGACTTTTAGTTTAAATTAAGAGCTAAAAAAAAAAAAGGATGTTTGAAAATCACAAAATAGCAGACGCATTTAAAACTCGTTCTAAAATGATTTTATTTTTTATATAAAAATAAAAATAAAAACGTTTTCAATTTCAAACAGAAATCATTTTTAAAAATACGTTTGATAGTTTTATCAAGAGATTATTTTCAGTGTAAAAAAACTCATTAATATCTCTCTTTCTCTCTCTCTGTGCTCGAGAGAGGAGAAAACGAAACCAAAAAATGAAAAACAACTAAAAGTCGTTTTTCATTTCTCTCTCATTTTACACTACACCAGAAAATCGTTTTCATTTTCGTTTTTTATCTTTATTCCGCGATTACTCTAGTTTCTCAAACGCGTCTCTCTGCCGACAATATAGAATGTGGAAGAGTCAGGTGTAATCGAAATTTCTTAAACCTTTTGCGACCATGTATATACAATTGACCTCCAAGTCATTTCTGACGGCCTTAGATTAAACTATGAGAAGTTCTTGAGTTCCAATTCTCAGATTGGTACACGATCAGTTGAAGTGAAAACAAGATGCATATTTCCCTGAAAAATAACATAAAATGCATATCTAGCTAGTACTCTAAAAAAAGAAAAAAAAAAGCTCTCCGGCAATGATTAATTTCGTTTCATTAGACCTAATAATATTCACAGTCACCTTCAACTGTCACTTCATTTTGTGACAGATAGAAAGCAGGAGGCTCACAACTAAGACCAACCAATATCCAACTACGCGATACACCCCACAGCTTAACAAACCACAGAATGGCAAAAAGATATGCAATATTCAATACCCTTTCTTATGCAGAGCAGCAGAGGTAAATAGTTACGGTCTACATACACTCAACATATCAAATCTACTTAGCATTTGCTTCTCCAAGTTATAGTCAAGAGATTTAAGGTCTAAACGAACGGGAGGTGAAAGGGAGTCTCATCTTAGAGAAAGGGTCATTCCAATTTCTAGTAACTAATTAACAAAAGGAAAGAAGAAGCAACAGTTGTCTGAAAATAAGGCCAGATTTTAAATCTCCGGTTCAACGTTTTAAGAGATGCACCCCACAGTACAGGATATCATGAAATCAACCAAATCACAACATCGTAAATCAAGCATCTTCCTAAGAACAAAATCCCAAAATAGACAACTTTTAAGATTTTTATATGCATCGTCATTACATTTGAAAGCCCTGATGCACCTATCGTGAACCCACCTCGTTGATTAGAAAGAAAACGAAAACATTAACAATATTCAAAAAGGAGAAAATTAGATGAGTGTAGGGAAGGGGAACATCAGATAAACAGAATACCCGAAGTCTCAGGTCCAGAATGGTAAATTGGCAACGGTGAGCTGTTTTCAACAATATAAGTTTCCATACGTCTCTCTCTCTAATCACACAGAAAGTTCAAGCTTAGCAGCTAATATATCGTTACTCTAATCACACAGAAAGTTCAAGCTTAGCAGCTAATTATATTGTTAAGTTGGACTGTCAATCTGCAAGCCAACATCTATCTACCCCCACCCCCTCCCCTTGAACCTCCCAAAGCAATAATCATTGAACTTGCCAACTTGAGCTTGGCACAATTCTCGTTTATGTATCATATGCTATTCTTTGACTACACATTATTCACGTATTTGGGTCGGGAAGTTCTAAAATAAAAGCTTCAAAATAAAGTCTTCTCATCGAAAGAGCCGGAAAAAAGAGGGTTCGAAATTACCGCACAGTCACATTAACCAGTCTCAAAGAAAGAAACTTTTAAGTGAATTACGAAAAATAGATTTGCCAAATATGGTTACTCTGTAATGGGATTAAAGTGTGCAAAAGAGTAAACTGGTTCACGAAAGCAAAATGATAATGAGAAGGAAAAAAAACGAATGGGTCAAGACAGAAAGGAAGGAAATGAATATTGAATACTAAAAGATCACGACTACTATCTAATTAAAATCGGTTGCCAAAAGGAAGAAAGCAAAGCAAGACAAGCAACTGAAATAGGCATAATGCTAAAACGTAAAGCCATACCAATAACATATGCATCAATTATCGTACTGCCAAAGATGTTGCTATCTAATTAAATTATCCAAATCCAACGTTTCCAAGCCAACAACTTTAGTGCGTAACAATGGCCAAAAACCCTTGCTTGCGCAGATCTTATTTATGTCTTTACTAAGTTTCCCCAAACAACAAGCTATAAAACAACAAAATTAATGCCATCCAAATCACCTATTTTGAGCCACAATTAGCTAGTTCCTTTGAAACCCAACTATGGAATTATTAAGTTCTTCTCCAATTATCAAGAATTCTCAGAATCGTACCCCTTAAAAGATAATAATCAATACCTAATTCCCAAGATTAGTCCAACACAGAATCCTTCCCACGGGTTAAAAAAATCCAAAAGTTTTCAATCCCATATCAATTTACGGCAAAAAAACAAAAAAAAAACAAAAAAATCCAAAAAATTTCCAAATCAAATTTTCCATAAATCGATTACCAGCTATATAGCACAATCGAACTAGTATACACAAAATATAAGACAGAGAAAAAAAAATCACTAGTCACATCAATTCTCTAAAAATTACCTAAATTTAACGAAGCGAGAGCGACAAAGCGCACCTAATCGGAAATAGATTCATTCATTCAATCAAAGAGCGTCGGAGAAATCCTCCATCAATCGCGAATCCCGAGCTCAACCTCGAGCTCGTCGTCGTCTTCAAAGAGCTTGAGAAGACGCGCGTGCTGTTCTTCCCTCTTCTTCTTTTGCCATAGCTTGAAGAGGAAAACAGAGAATCCAATCACCGCCACCAAACCCAGGCACACGATTACGACCTTGATCCCCGCAGAGCTTGCTTTTCTCTCTGATTTTGAATTCGAAGGCTCGCCACTTGCTCCCGCAATGCCTGCAGATACACAATTGATGAAAAGTAGTGTTGATGAGCGATCAGTTTCAAAAGTCAAGCTAAAGAAAAAATCATCTGGAAAAGAGAGAGAAAAAGAGAGACCTGAGACGAATAGAATCAAAAGCGAGAAGAGAAGAGAAGAGAATTGTTCGGATCTTCGGCCATGGAAGCTAGTCATCTCTCTCTGTCTCTGTCTCTATCTCCTTTCGTTGGCTCGTTCTGTATCTGTTCTATGTAAAACGTAAATGCAAATTTCTTTGTGAATTTAGAACCTTTCGTCCCCAAACTATTTGGTAAGTAATAACTTGGTTCCCGCTCTTTTAATTTTTGCAAAAACGACCCTAAACTCTCTAAACCTTTGCAATTGAAGTTTTTCGTTGAAGTCCGTTTAAGTTTTTGGCCAAGCAGACCATGTGTAATTCATGTTCAGTAAAATTACGTTAAAAATTTCAAAAAATATTCTACGAGAAAACTCAATATGGAAGCCATGGTCGGTGATGTTTTGTTTTCAAGTTACAAAATCAATAGTTATTAAATATTGTGTGGGATGGTTTCTTACCAAAAAAAAAAAAAAAATTATTATTACTTATGCCTCTTGAATTTTAGAATTATTTTCAATTTATCTCTTAAATTTTAAAAATTCTCATTTTATTTCCTGAATTTTAAATTATTTCCATTTAATCCCTTATGTAACAATTTTTGTTACAAACAAATAAAGAAAAGAGAATAACACAGTCTCGTAATCTTTTTATTTAGATTTCTGTTAAAAGAACGGATAAAAACCTCATGACCACATTTAACATCCTCTTTTTCAGTCTAATTTTAACAAAAATTACATCGAAATAAGTTAAGTGATAACAATTTAAAATTCATGGAGTAAAGTGAGAGTTTTTAAAATTCAATAGGTAAATTAGAAATGACATTAAAGTTCAGGAGGTACCAATAAGAATAATTCAAAAAAAAAATGGAAAGCAAAACTAAAGCGCCGTTTCGATTGGCTTAAATAAGCTACTTTAGACTTTTTTAGTCTAAAAGCCGCTTTTAAACCTATTTAGATAGACAACCTTATAGTGCTTTTGACTTTTTTAAGCACTTTTAAAATAAATTATTTCCTTGGTGCTTATGAAAAGATTTTTTATTTACATTTTTAACATTTTATTTGTGAACAACAAATTAAATATTTCATACATTTCTTTTTATAACAATAAGTGTTTTTGAATTTTTTGCCCAAATAAGTTCAAAAGTTCTTCTTAGATACAAAATTACTTTTTCAGACACTATTCAAATACTATAAAAAAGTCCCAACTTGTACTTATTTTTTTCTACTACTTAAAATTATAAACACAAACCCTAAATAAGAAACAAGCTTTATTACAAAGTAAATGGTAATAATTAAAAAAAGAAAAAAAAAGGTGAGCTACTGCAAAACCAGCAAGACATATTGATATGCGTTTATGTTTTTATCATATCTGTGAATTACTCATTTGAAGCTTCTAAAACAGAAAAGAAAATAAAATAAAAAAGAAAAATAGAAACTTTTTGGCCCGTTTAGTTCATAAATTTGAACATAAAAGTTTAAATAGTAATTTGAACCTATAAAATAAATAGGCACTTTGTCTTATTAACTGATTATTTTTGTTTTAGGTTGAATGACATTAAACATCCTTTTATTACATTAGTTTTTATAACAGTAAGTACTTTTGACTTTTTTATTAAATAAATTAAAAAACTCTTATTAGATATAAAGTATTTTTTTAGGCACTATCTAAATATTAATAAAAAAGTCTCAACTTATACTTATTTTTTTTACTACTTAAAAGTATAAACGTAAACTATCTCAAACGAGCTCTAAATAAGAAATACATTTTATTAAGAAGTAAACGGTAATAATGTAAAAAAGAAGAAAAAAAGGTGAGCTACTGCAAAACCAGCAAGACATATTGAAATGCGTTTATGCTTTTACCATTTTTGTGAATTACTCATTTGAAGTTTTTAGAAAAAGAAAAGGAAAAAAGAAAAATAAAAACTTTTTGGCCCGGGTTCATAGATTTAAACAGTAATTTGAATCTATAAAATATATCAAATAAAAAAAAGAAAATAAAAGGAAAAATAAAAAACTTTTTAACCCAAATTTATAGATTTAAATAGTAATTTAAACCTATAAAATATACATGTGCATGCTCGCCTATAAAATATATCAAATAAAGAAAAGAACTATAAAATATACATGTGCATGCTCGCCTATAAAATATATCAAATAAAGAAAAGAACAAAAAAAGGAAAAATAAAAAACTTTTTGACCGCATGCACCAGCCGGGAATCGAACCCGGGTCTGTACCGTGGCAGGGTACTATTCTACCACTAGACCACTGGTGCGCTTGTTGGGCTGGCTTTTCAAGTATTTAATTATTGAATAGATGTAAAAGTAATTGCCTCCTTTTATGGCGCCAAATTATTATATAAATTTTCGGGGTTTTGGTTCCATGATTGTTGTTTTCGTAAAACGACAAGTCGTGTAGTTTTATTTGTAATAGAAACTGCAGAGGATGTTCAGGGAAATGATCAAGGGCGAAGAAGAATGTGAGCTTTTGGGGAAATGTGCATATATCATCATTATATATACCAAAATAGTTACAAGAGAATGTTACCTGTACATATGTAGCTATACGGTTTTCTAACAGATACGATATAGTGGAAATTTGTTCAGTAATGTAGATAGTTCTTGATATAAATAGCCGTTTTGTAGCTTTATAATTTAGCTTAATTTTGTTATTACTATGTAGTTTATCATATTAGTTTTGAAAGGATTATTATCATTAGAAGTATACTAACACAACAAATTTATGAGAGTGGAGATGCAATATAGAATTTTCTTAAAAAAATTTAGAAATAGTAAAAATAACATAGTAATTGCTTCCAATAATATTTCATGTTTATACTACAAAAGATCTTCGTAATTATTGTAATTATATTAAAATTTTCTTATATGCAAAGTATTCTAAATTTGGAATATGACTCATACACAGGGCAATCATACTTGGGCCCAGTGATAAGTGATCTTGCGCCGTTACGATGGAATGTAAATGACGTTACGTTAGCGTAATGGTCTCCTCGGAAGTAAAGGCGGGAACTGATTCTAGCTTGAATTCTTGAAAGATATATGCTTTACTTTCCTTGGCACCATCAAAACTATCCAATGGATGTTTTCCTCTTCCTTTTTGCCTATATCAAACATGAATCCCAGCAAACATGTACAGTAGTCGCCAAAAATCTATCCTCAAAGGCCTCGTTTGAAACGTCACCGTTTCACTCCATCGAATTTCATTGGTAATACACACCTCCCTTACAATCTCAAGGATTTAGCTTCATATATATATATATAATTATATATATTTGTGTGTTTTTTACTTGTTTTCTGCTTTACACAGATATTTCTTCAGTTTATCAGTAGGAAAAAATGGCTGGTTTGCTTCACGGGACGCTTTTGGTCACCATTTTCGGAATTGATAGGCTTCAACTTGGTAGCGGATTCAATACCTGTTGTGGGAAGGTGTGTAACTCTTACTTCAAATCAATCCTTTTTTTAATATATATATATATATATATGTGTGTAAGGTCTCTGGTTACGCACTTGGAAAGTGCCTGACCGGAACGGCAGTTGTATAATTCTGCGTAAATCGTGTATATTTATATGTAAATTATGTATATTTACATATAAAGTCGTGTATATTTACATGTTAAGTTATAAGAAACGATAATGTATATTAATCCTCAAAATATGTATTTTTTATAATAATTAGTGAACACATGACATGAAAATATGTATATTAACTGATTTATTGTATTTCATGTTAAATATATACGACTTTACATGTAAATATACATAATTTATACAGAATTATACAACTGCAGTTCCGGTCAGGCATTTTCCAAGTGCTTGACCAGAGACGATTCATATATATATATATATATCTTTTAGTTTTTTTCCCTGTGGAATATGCAGTTTTTGTGCTTGTTTAACATGAATTTAGAATTCTGCCTATGCAAAATATAATATACATGTATATAGTACTCTGGTTTCTTAGTTGTGTATCAAAATTTTGAATAAATCGACACAAAATATGATTTTCTTGAATAAATACACTAAATGAAAACAATAATTAAGTTGTCACATCTTTTAGTTAGGGTCCTTCACGTATTTCAAAGCACTATACGTTTAAGGGGGAAATTTTATTGCATAAGATTTTTGCTATTTGTCTCTAGTTCTGGTAACTCTACCGAATTCAGGAATAGGTAAGTAATTTGTTAGTCAAAAAAGCCAACTCTGGCAAGCTTACTCATGTTTTGATTGTGGTCTGTGCGTGTTGTTATTGTTCACTATCTGTAACCGTGCCTAAATGTGTTAATACAACATAAATGGTGGTTATTTTATTTTCTATTTTCTGGTGTGTTTTACCTAATGCTTTTTTTCCATTTCCTTCTTTTTCTCTCTTCACCTGGGATAATTCGGATTCTTTTGATGCACACAAGTCACCTAGGAAATTTCTTTCTGAAGTCAAGAGAACAGTACTTTTCCGTCCTAAGGTACATAATCTTAAAACTTAATATTATGAAGCACAAAAAATAATAATAATAAAGCACATTTTTCTCTAGAGTACTAGTCAATTATCTACATTAATACTCTTTATTTTGCATGGGAATAATAAAAAAACATCGTGGAGATTGTTGGATCCAAGCTCTATGCAACAGTTGATCTAGACAAGGCAAGAGTGGCACGTACCAGAGTGGTGGACAAAAATCCAAGCCGCCCTGTTTGGAACGAGAAATTCTACATATACTGCGCTCATTTGACATCAGATGTGATATTCACAGTAAAAAATGATGAGCTAGTTGGTGCAACACTTCTTGGAAGAGCTTACCTGCCTGTTGAAGCCATCATCTATGGGCAGGAGGTGGATCGACAGGTTTCGATCTTAGACGAGGGCCGAGACCCGATTGGTTCGAAAATTCGTGTTACGGTGCAGTACATCCGAGCCACTGAAGAAAGTAATCGGTCTTTGGGAACCCAATACAAAGGGGTTCCCAGGACATTCTTTAATCAAAGACAAGGTTGCAGAGTCACTTTGTATCAAGACGCTCATGTTCCGGCTGGTTTTGAGCCACAAATATACTTATCTGGTGGTCAATTATATGAGCCTCAGAGATGTTGGGAGGACATATTTGATGCAATCATCAATGCAAAGAACTTTATCTACATAACTGGGTGGTCTGTTTACACTCAAATAACTTTGATAAGGGATCCAGAGAGGAGAAAAGCAGGAGATGATATCACACTTGGGGAGCTTCTGAGGAAGAAGGCTGATGAGGGTGTCACGGTTCTTTTGCTGGTTTGGGACGACCGGACATCGGTCGAGGAGTTTAAGAAGGATGGTCTTATGGCGACACATGATCAGGAGATCGGAGAGTACTTTAGGAACACCAATGTGCATTGCTTCCTGTGCCCACGGAATCCGGATAACGGGAGGAGCATAGTTCAAGGGTTTGAGATCTCCACCATGTTCACCCACCATCAGAAAACTGTTGTTGTTGATAGTGAAATTAAGGGGTCTCAAAAGAGGAGGGTTGTGACTTTTGTTGGCGGTATTGATCTTTGTGATGGAAGGTATGACACGTTGGAGCATCCGCTTTTCGGTTCCTTGGGCACTACTCACTACAATGATTTTCACCAGCCCAACTTTCCGGGGGCTTCCATAAAGAAAGGCGGTCCAAGGGAGCCTTGGCATGACATCCACTGCAGGCTGGAAGGGCCTGTTGCTTGGGATGTCCTGTACAACTTTGAGCAAAGGTGGAAAAGGCAAGTTGGTAACAAGTTCTTAATTCCTCTTAACAAGCTTGACCAAATTCTAATCCACCCCACACCTAATACTACCTCATCAAGTGATGACACCGAGAATTGGTATGTTCAGCTGTTCCGATCCATCGATGGAGGGGCGGTTTATGGCTTCCCCGAAAACCACAAGGAAGCGACAGAAATGGGGCTAGTCACTGGCAAGGACAACGTCATTGACCGCAGCATTCAGGATGCTTATATTCACGCCATTCGCCGAGCCAAAAACTTCATCTACATCGAAAATCAGTACTTTCTCGGAAGCTCATTCGGATGGAGGTCTTCGGATATTAAGGTTCAGAACATCAACGCTTTGCATCTAATACCTAAAGAGCTCTCACTGAAAATCACAAGTAAAATTGAAGCAAGGCAGAGATTTTGTGTCTACATTGTTATCCCAATGTGGCCTGAAGGTATTCCCGAGAGTGGTTCTGTTCAGGCCATATTGGATTGGCAAAGGCGGACAATAGAAATGATGTATACTGATATTGCTCAAGCTCTTCAACGACAAGGTTTAGATGAAGACCCCAGGGATTATTTGACCTTTTTCTGCCTTGGGAACCGAGAGGAACCTGGGAATTTAACAGAATATAGACCTCCAGAGAGACCAGATCCTAACTCTGATTACAGTAGAGCCCAACAAGCCCGACGTTTCATGATTTATGTTCACTCCAAAATGATGATCGGTAAGCACTTAAACTATCTTCGCATTTTTTTACTAATTTGATATGTGTTGTACTTGGTGTCAAAAATGTTATGTAAGAAATACTTGTCTTTGGCAGTTGATGATGAATACATAATAATTGGATCCGCCAACATCAACCAAAGATCCATGGACGGCGCGAGGGACTCGGAGATTGCCATGGGAGCTTTCCAACCACACCATGTAGCCAGCAAGGAACCAGCCAGAGGCCAGATATACGGCTTCCGAATGGCGCTCTGGCGCGAACACCTCAGCGTGTTCTTGGAGAAGAGCACTTTCAATCATCCTGAAACTGTTGAATGCATCCAAAGGGTGAATCAGATTGCTCAAAGGAACTGGGAACGTTACTGTAGCGACACCTTTAACGGAGACCTCCCGGGACACCTGCTTCGCTACCCCATTGAAGTATCCAAAACTGGAGCTATTACTACTCTTCCAGGGTTTGAGTTTTTCCCTGACAACAAGGCCAAAGTCCTGGGAGAAAAATCTGATTACCTTCCTCCAATCCTCACCACCTAATAGCAGTTGATATATACATACATACATAATTTATTATGTGTGCGTGTATTTAATATATATATATATATATATTTATTTATTTATATAAACACACACTCAAGTTGTTTGAATATTGTGTAATGTGGTACATGCATAGGACATATGTATTTGATTGAATTGTTAAAATGCAGTGTTTCCTCCATTCTTCTGTATATAACTGATGTTGTTTCTTTCCACATCAATATATTGTAATTATAACCAATGTAGAAAGTACGTTAATGGTTGACAATGAACTATTTGGTGTTGCAGCAGAGAGGGAGACAGAGTCGTTCCAAAGTGATAACCAAAGCTTGGCATCCATTTTTCTTTTTCGTCAGAAAAGTGATTTTTTTTAAAAAATTGAAAGAGCTACCACCACCACACCCACATTACTCATGTACCACAGAAAACGTTAAGATCCAATATTTATGTTATGGGGTCCAAAAAAGAAGCCAATTCAAAATGAAGCACTAGTGTTCACAGGAAAAATGTATTATTTGCTAATTATAAAAAGTTTTCAATACTGCTCTGAGCTTCTTGTTAATTCTCTCTCTCTTAACCTTTTTTTTTTTTTTTTTTTTTAATCTGGTTCATTGAGTCTGTCCTTGCACCATTTGTAGCTTACTAAAATGTTGGCAGACTTCTTTGTTTTTGTTCAGGTGAGCCCTTTGCAGATTAATTATAAAATGGTTGACAAAAAGGACAATAGTGGATTAAAAGTCCTTTGGCTCTTGCGGTTTGAAGAATGTGAGGCTTTCGTTTTTCAAAAACAATGTCCATGTCAATGAATTTCCAAAACCATATTACCATTGTGGATGAGAATCACTATTTTTTTTTTTT
>NW_010362819.1:100571-104190 GCF_000414095.1 Morus notabilis
GGGGGCAGGGGGCGAGTAGGCTTTCCCTACCCCCATATCCTACTCTTATTTTGTCCCCCATACCTGCTTACATGCCTGTCTAATTTAAAGCAGGGTCAGGGTCAGGAAATTCCTGCTACAAGAGCTATCTCCATACCCTACTCTTTTACCCATTAAGAGTTTAAAAAATGCTTGTAACATTATCAAATCTCGAAGAACATTTCATTAAATTAATTAAAAAATTAAACAACATAACTATTAATATGTAATTAAAACAAATAATTTTTTCAATGTCAAATCTAAACTCTAATAATAACAAGCCAAAGTCTAAAAACTAAATCCAGACCCGAACATGTGTAACATTATATGTAATTAGGGCAGGGGTGGGGACAGGGGAGCTTTCCCACCGCCGCCCACCTCCAAATCGGGGGCTAATTCTTGCCCCCAACACCCGCCCCCACCCTCATTTTATGTCCTCATACCCGTCTTTTAATGGCGGGTACTCGCAGGTAAGATTACCATTCCTAGTTGGCAAAGCCCCGCACATGGCACACAAGGCCTTGCACCCTGAGACCATGAAGCATGGGCACAAAGCCCCGCACATGGCGGGCAATGCCCTAAACATGGCGCTCAAGGCCCCACGCATGGTGCGCAACAGCCCGCTCAAGGCACGCAAGGTCCCACTCAAGGTCTTGTGCGCTAGGAGCATGGACGCTAGGCCTGAACGCAGACTTGGTTGTACGCATGGCCGCATACTCACGGATGCAAGCCGCGTCCTACGCAAATCTTTATTTACCATTTAAAACCATTGAAATAGTGTAGAAAACTTTTAGAAGCATTCTTCAATTAAGTTAGACACCACATATACACATTTAAGCATTTACCCAGACAGTTGGAGTGCAATATTGTATAAACATTGAAAATTTGGTAAAAAGGTAACCTGTTCTTGGCCTTCGTTGCATGGAGGCGGTGGCAGCATAAGCGGCGGCAGCGGCGACGGCGATGGATGTGGCAGATGTTGGTCCAGTACAAGATATCACGAAATGGACCAACTCACAACATTGTAAATCTAGCATCTTCCTGAGAACAAAATCCAAAATGGACAACATTTCTATATGCACCTATCATGAATCCACCTCGTTGCAAAAGAAGGATTAGAAAGAAAACGAGAACAATAACAATATACAAATAGAGGTAAATTAGATGAGTGTAGGAAAGGGGAAGAGTAGATAAACAGAATATCTGAAGTCTCTAGAATACGTCTCCCTCTCTCATCACACAGAAAGATCACGCTTAGCACCTAATATATTGTTATTCTAAGCACATGGAAAGTTCACGCTTAGCACCTAATATAAATTTGACGAGAGAGAGAGAGAGTTTGTTCTATATAATAAAGTTTGATTGTTGATCCAAGCCTCCGCTTTAAATAATATATATGTCGCGTGTATATACACGTTTATGCATATAAGTTTGACAACATCAGTATATATAAGTTTGACGAGAGAGAGAGAGAGAGAGAGAATGGCAGGGAATCAGTGCTGCTCTAATCCACCAGTTATGGATCCAGGCAGCGGCGAAGGCAGCGTTGAAGAACTGGGAGGGCTCAAAGTTTACACCTCTGGTTCCCCCAGCTCCAAAATGGCCGTTATTCTCATCTCTGACGTTTTTGGTAACTACGCATCATACTTCCATTAAGTTTCTCCTGAAACTAGAATTTTTTTTTTCCTTAACTCTCATGTTGGTTAAGAAGAAAGTTAAAAATAATAAATAAGTATGATGATGATGATGATAACAATAATAAAACCCTCACTTTCTCTCCCTTTTCTCCCATTTGTTTCTCCGTTTTTCTCAACTTATGTCAAGTTGCTTGTTATTTAGGCATCTCTATGTGTTTTTTTTCCTGAATGTTTGTAAACTTTACGCGTTTGGTTTTTGAAATTACTGCAGGATATGAGGCCCCAAACATAAGGTATGTTGTATTCAAAAAGATACCTAACACGATTAGTTAGCCGCCATTGCAAAAAATTAGATAAGTGATCTGAATCTATTAACTTATTGAATTATGAGCTATTTTCCTAGTAAGCTAATCTTCATGTATATTTAAAAAAAAAAAAAAAAAAAAAAAAAAAGAGAATAAATTTTCACAAAAAAAACTGCTACAAAACTGCTTTCTGTTTGAAAGGATGGTGGCCGACAAGGTTGCGGCTTCTGGATTCTTTGTTGTTGTTCCTGACTTCTTCCACGGCGATCCTTTTGCATACAGCAATAATAAACCTCTAGCAGTTTGGTTAAAGGATCACGGAACAGTAAGAGATTGTTTTTTTTTTTTTTTTTTTGAGTAAAACTAAAAAAAAAATTTAAACTCAAGTTACAACTTTATTTAAGTTTATGTTCTTTTGTAAAATTTAAGTTTAAACTTAAGTTTTAACTCAAATTTTAACTTGAGTTTGGGGTTAAAATTTGAGTTTAAGTTTTCATTTTAACTCAAGTTTTTAAATTCAAACTCAAGTTAATGAATAATATTTTTTTTATTATTAAAAATGTCATAATTTTTTTATTTTAATTTCGATTGAGATGATTTTTTTCTTTACGTTTACAACAAAAAGACAATAAAACCCCACCCATGTACCCTATTAAAATTTTTCATCATCATTGTATTTTTTATTAAAATACTATCTAAATATAAATTTAAGTTTTGACCCACCTAAACACAAACTCAAATAGATTCACAATTTAAATCATAACTCAAATGTGCATATTCAAACACAAACTCAAGTTACAACTTTAACTCAAATTATAACTTAAATTCAACTCAAGATTTACACTCAAGTCACCATAACTTAAAAATGTAACTAAACAAGTCCTAAGTTTTCTGATACTTGAATTTTTCTTAATATAACTCGGCCAAAGAGCTTCAAATATAGTAGATTTCTATGTTACTGTGTGTGTGTGTGTGTGTGTGTGTGTAAGTTGTTGATTATGTGGAACATACGTTTTTCTAACAGGATAAGGGATTCGAAGAAGTGAAACCTGTGGTTGAAGCTCTGAAATCTAAGGGTTTCTCTTCACTTGGGGCCGCAGGCTTCTGTTGGGGTGGTCAGTTGGGTTTTGCTCCTACTTACCCCTTTTTGTTTTTTGTTTTTTGTTTTTTCACAGATAACTTTTTTAGATCTCTGTTTTTAATTTGTGTTCCTTCATCTATTGCTTAGTACTGGTTTTGTTAAGATAGTAAAAAGTTCGATTGACTTACTTGTTCCAATCAGTTGTATATGTAGTTTCCCCCATTTGATAAATTGTATTTTATAGATTGTTAGTAATTGGAGGTATAAACATTTTGTTTCTTTTCAGCCAAGGTTGTAACTGAAATTTCAAAGTCTAAATCTATTATTCAAGCTGCTGTGCTCTTGCACCCTTCCTTTGTCACATTGGACGACATTACAGGTAACGATTTCAGTGGCATTTAGAAATCATATGCCAAAATAACAACAACAGCAGCAAGAAACAATAATAATCCTTTATAAATTGTATTTTTATTGTTTTAACTATAAACAGAAATAGAAAAGTGAGGTATATATCCATGTCAGCCAGTATTAACAGACCAGTAATAAAAAGGTTGCTTGAAATGAACTACTGTCTACCT
>NW_010362819.1:104205-131894 GCF_000414095.1 Morus notabilis
ACTGCCATATTTGTCATTGTGATTTAATCATCATGTAAATTACAAGTATTTTCCTGTAACAACAAAGAGTTATCTAATCTAAACATACGTAAAAAAGTTAAAAAGAATGCTCCTCTTTTAGCCATGTGTCAACCTCTCCTTTTTTCCTTCCTGTTTTGTTTTTCTTTTTTCCTTTTTCTATTTCTTTTCACTTTTAATTTCTTACTTTGTCCCTTTTTACTTAAAACTTACATACATTTTGGGCCTGTTTGTTTGCGTTTTCATTTTCATTTTTCACGGTTTTCAAAGTAAAAAAATGAAAACAGGTGTTAAAAATGTGTTTGGTGCAATTTTTTTTAAAAACAAAATCAAAAACGTTTTTGTCTTTTTGTGGAAATCAGAAAACGAAAAAAAGGTGTTTTCATTTTCTCGTTTTTCAAAAAAAATTTGAACTCAAGTTACAACTTTATTCAAATTTACGTTCTTTTGTAAAATTTGAGTTTAAACTTGAGTTTTAACTCAAATTTTAACTTGAGTTTGGGGTTAAAATTTGAGTTTAAGTTTTCCTTTTAACTCAAGTTTTTAAACTCAAACTCAAGTTAATGAATAATATTTTTTTTGTTATTAAAAATGTCATAATTTTTTTATTTTAATTCCGATTGAGATGATTTTTTTTCTTTACGTTTACAACAAAAAGACGAATAAAACCCCACCCATGTACCATATTAAAATTTTTCATCATCATTGTATTTTTATTAAAATACTATCCAAATACAAATTCAAGTTTTGACCCACCTAAACACAAACTCAAATAGATTCACAATTTAAATCATAACTCAAATGTGCATATCCAAACACAAACTCAAGTTACAATTTTAACTCAAATTATAACTCAAATTCAACTCAAGATCTACATTTAAGTCACCATAACTCAAAAATGTAACTGAACAAACCCTAAGTTTTCTGATACTTGAATTTTTCTTAATATAACTCGGCCAAAGAGCTTCAAATATAGTAGATTTCTATGTTACTATCTGTGTGTGTATGTGTGTATGTATGTATGTATACACTTAAATTATAATTTAAATTCAACAAGATCTACACTCAAACTACCATAACTCAAAAATACAACTGAATAAGCCCCCGATACTTGAATTTTTCTTAATATAACTCGGGCAAAGAGCTTCAAATATAGTAGATTTCTATGTTACTGTTTGTGTGTGTGTGTGTGTAAGTTGTTGATTATGTGGAACATACGTTATGTATGTATATGCAAGTTGTTGATTATGTGGAACATACGTTTTTCTAACAGGATAAGGGATTCGAAGAAGTGAAACCTGTGGTTGAAGCTCTGAAATCTAAGGGTTTCTCTTCACTTGGGGCCGCAGGCTTCTGTTGGGGTGGTCAGTTGGGTTTTGCTCCTACTTACCCCTTTTTGATTTTTGTTTTTTCACAGATAACTTTTTTAGATCTCTGTTTTTAATTTGTGTTCCTTCATCTATTGCTTAGTACTGGTTTTGTTAAGATAGTAAAAAGTTCCATTGACTTACTTGTTCCAATCAGTTGTATACGTAGTTTCCCCCATTTGATAAATTGTATTTTATAGATTGTTAGTAATTGGAGGTATAAACATTTTGTTTCTTTTCAGCCAAGGTTGTAACTGAAATTTCAAAGTCTAAATCTATTATTCAAGCTGCTGTGCTCTTGCACCCTTCCTTTGTCACATTGGACGACATTACAGGTAACGATTTCAGTGGCATTTAGAAATCATATGCCAAAATAAAATAACAACAACAGCAGCAATAAACAATAATAATCCTCTATAAATTGTATTTTTATTGTTTTAACTATAAACAGAAATAGAGAAGTGAGGTATATATCCATGTCAGCCAGTATTAACAGACCAATAATAAAAAGGTTGCTTGAAATGAACTATTATCTGCTTTTCCCTACTGCCATATTTGTCATTGTGATTTAATCATGTAAATTACAAGTATTTTCCTGTAACAGCAAAGAGTTATCTAATCTAAACATACATAAAAAAGTTAAAAAGAATGCTCATCTTTTAACCATGTGTCAACATCTCCTTTTTTCCTTCCTGTTTTGTTTTTCTTTTTTCCTTTTTCTATATCTTTTCACTTTTGGTTTCTTACTTTGTCCCCTTTTACTTAAAACTTACATACATTTTATTTTCAGTTTTTTCTCTTCTTTTTTTAATTTTTTTCTTCTTTTTGTTTGCTTATTGTCAATTTTTGTTTTTCCCCTAATATTCTTTGGTAATTCTTTTTTTTTTTTACAATATTCTTCTTTAAAATATTTTATTTTTCTCACTTTCTTTTAATTAAAATGATTTTTTTTTTAAATATCTTCCTAAGTTTTTTTTTCTTTTTTTTTTTGGTCGAAGACTCCTATACAACTTTAATTCTTTTTTGATGTGATTTTTGGAAATATTTTTTCCCTCTTACTTCAATTAATGGACTTAATTCTTATTTTGATACAGAATTAAACTTATAAAGTTATTTTTCACGTGCATAATAATATGTGGCTCAACTAATTAAATGATAAAAGGTTAGAAAACCGTTTTGCAGGAGTTAATGTTCCCATTGCAATATTGGGTGCTGAGATTGATGATTATTCTCCGCCGGCTCTCTTGAAACAGTTCGAGGCAATCTTAATTGCCAAACCTGAGGTATAGGTTACTAGGTAACAACTTGGTTTTCTTAATTATGTGACAACTTTTCATTACGATTTATTTTCTTATTTTTGGTATAGGTTGATAGCCATGTGGAGATATTCCCCAACGTTAAACATGGTTGGACCTTGAGGTACAACGTTAACGATGAAGCAGCTGTAAATTCTGCAGAGGAAGCCCATAGGAAGATGTTGGAGTGGTTCTCTAAGTATGTCAATTAGTGACGTTCAAATTTTCTAGCAAGAAAAATAAAACCGAATTCAAGCTAGATGGATCTTATTTTGATAAATTGCCCAATATTTCTGTCTTGTATGGTTCGGAGAATTGCACTTTGAATTATTGGTAGTGTTTTTGGCAAATAAGCAGGATTCAATTACGCGTAAAGATGATGAAGTAGCTCAAATTCTGATGGATTTTGTCTAGCGGCTTTTCCTTCAACTTATATGATAGATGTATTGATTTGGGCGCCTTAGAACAAAATTACTCAACTTATCTTTCAGAGTGTATAGATCTTAATATAATTATTTAATAAAATATAAAATATAAAAATATAAACTCCACTCTAAAATGATATTTGTCTCTTTTCGCCATTTGCTATAAGCAGTTGCATTTTCATTTCAGCTACAAAGTATAAACGTGCAAATTATTTCAGAAAGAAAAATGACCAAAAGTAACTATTTTCGACTCAGAACCATCTCCACTAGAACATCTATTTCTAACATAAAAAAGATGACTCGCCGTCTAAAACTAATTCAATAAATAAGGCTGGTAATTCCATCAGTATTATAGCTCATTACATTGTCCGGGAAGCAAACAAAAATAGAAGCTAATACTAGGGCACAAAGAAGGCTGGTACAGAAAAGAAACGTTAGAAGTGAAAAATTAAAAACCTAAGGTTCTTTCTATCGCCATTCGCTAGCCTTGATCACTTGAAACCTAAGTTAAGGTTCTTTCTATCACTAGTCTTGACGGTGAAAACATCATTTGAAGCATTTGGAATCCAACAAAGCCTCTCCCTCAAACGGCTCATGATCTTCAATCATCTGATTCACACGCTCTTTTTGAGCTTCATCAGTGATGTCAACCTTCTGCCACTCATATAGCTCCATATCATAACACTCGTCAATTACGAACTGAGGAATTTGTTGTCCGCGGAAGAGCCACAATCCCTTCACCTTGAAAGGTGGTCCTGAACCAATCACCAGCATCTTTCCAAATGCATATTTGCGAGCCAAATCCATCCGCTGCAGAAAACCACTCACCTTGTTCAAAGTCACATATGAGACAGTATTCTCTTCGTTGTACTTGTAATCACAAAACCAAAGAGAGTAGCCTTCTGGATCATACATGTCCCAGAATCCTGCAAAAGAGAGGAAAATAATAATCAGTATTCAGGTTAAAATTAAACAATCAATCAAGTCTTATCAAAGTCTGAAAGAGAAAAGGATGTCCATCAGAAGAGCATCCTTGAGTTAGGGATTACCTTTAATAGCAACTTCACGGAAGTTGGTTTTTGTGTTCGAGTAAAGTCTCTTCCATTCATCAAGAATCATCTTACTAGGAGGCAAAAGATCAAGAGGATTCTTTGGCTTGGGTTTGGGAGCCACTTCTTCCTCTGCAGCCGGCTCAGCTTTAGGTTTAGGTGCTTCTTTCTTCACTTCATTGTTGGCAACTTTCTTTGGTTCAACCGTGGCTTTTGGTTTGGCAGGTTCTTGCGCCTGCGAGGGCTTCTTTGCTGACTGAACAGGTGGAACAGATTCTGCTTGTTTCACATCACCCAATATTTTACGGAAATTTGGCAGATTGACCATGGTCCAGAAGTATCTCTCAACATGAGGAAAATCCGAGGTAAAGCTCTTGGTCATGATGCGGGTAAATCCCAAAGTTAAATTACATGTCAAAATTATATCAGCCAATGTCGCAGAATGTCCAACCAAGTAGGTATTGGAAGCAAGATATGTGTTCAAAGCACCAAGGGCTCTCTTCAACGCAGCAATTGTAGCTTCCTCAGCCTTTTTGTGCAGATTAAAAATAGCATAAACATGGTAAAAATCACAACCAGAAAGAAGCATAAGAAACTATAAAAGTATAATAAAACCATAAATGATGAAAAAGCTAACCGGAGGCAGGTAAACAGAAAAGCCAATTCGGGGTATAAACCAACGCAAAATATTGGTGTCAATCTCCAACGTTGCAAAATCAATCCACTGCTCCACGTGGGCCTGTGAAAACCATAAGTAGAGAAGGAAACAATCAAAGTCATAACAACAAGAACACCCCAGCCATAACTTTTCTCCACATATCTTGATCCAAAAAATAACCCAAACAATTTCGGTACGTTCATACAGCTAGGGGTGGCAATTCGTGTCACGTGTCGTGTTCGTGTCGTGTTTTGATCGTTTTTTTAAAATTTTCAGTCAACCCGAACACGACCCGTGACACGAAATTTTTTAAAAACCGCAACACGAACACGACACGACCACTTTACGAGCTGACACGACACGACCCGAAAATGACCCGTGACACAAAATTGACCCGTGAACCCGAAATTGACACGAAAATTGTATACTTTTATTTAGTTTTTTACATATTAGAAATAACTTAAAATTCATAACACACTAAATTACAATAACATCCATTGAAATTAAGCAAATAATAGTATAAGATTTTGAGTATAACTATCATGATATCACAAGTTCATAATAAAATTTAAAATATGAAATGAAAAATATATGTATTTTTTAGTTTTTTACGAGTTTCGTGTCGTGTTCGGTTAGGCGGGTCTAACCCAAAATTGACCCGTATTTTTTGGTGTCAATTTCAAGTCGACCTAATTCTGACCCGAACCTCTTTTTTCTCAACCCTAACCCGCAACATTCGTGTCGTTTTCGAGTCGTGTCGTCGTGTCGTGACCCATATTGCCGGCCCTACATACAGCAATTAATTTCATGAGTTTGAAGCACTTTTTTTTCTTTTTTTTTTTTTTTTTTTAAATAACAGTCAAAGATCAATACTATATCCACTATCCTTGCTTTGTAGCCAATGGATTCTGAAAATCTTCGTGGACATCAAAACCAAATAACAATTCATACTAATGCAAGAGAGCCTCAAGTCACTTACGTAATCAATCAATGAGGACCCAAAAAGAGGATTATCGGCCTTCAAGTGAGTAACTGCAGCAAGTAAATACAGCTTTATCATTGAAGAACTTACAATTTTCATATGCAGAATAAGGAATTCGGAGCTTGTTCTCACCATAGCGCGCAATGGCATTGCTCTCGAAGATAGGACCATCAGGTGTCTGCAAGACGGGAACCTACAAATTACATAAAGAAGGTTCTTTCAGATTAACCCTGACATATTCAGTGTCAAAGTAACAGAATTTATCCATACCAACCTAACCCACCTTTCCAATGGGGTTCATTTTGAGAAATTCCGGAGTTTTATTTGAAATACCCATCTCAAAATTCTTGACCAATTCAATCTTAACACCACTGTATTCTGCAGCAATAAGCACCTTGAAGCCATTTTTATTCGTATTCCCAGCGTACAGCACCTAAGTAGATGAAATTGCATAAGGTATGAGATAATCAGTTGTCAAAAAAAAAAAAAAAAACTTTTTTGAATTTACCCAACTTTGTTTCATGCTAATGCTGATAATGACAGCAATGGCAATGCCCTGTTCTATCTGACAATAGTAAGTTCTAACATTAAGCCTTTTAATTTCTTGGGCTATCAAAGGCCATGGATGGCCACTTTAATCAAATTAATTATAAGAAATTAGCAAATAAGTCTAAAATCAGTATGATTAGAAAAGCAGAGTCTTTATGAAATGTTACGTATGCATAGGAAATGTGGAAATGTATAAAAGAAAAGGCTCAGAAATGTTTACCAAAGCCATGGGTTATCACTTAACTGAAGGCGTTCACTTTCCGAGAGAGAAGAAAGAGAAGGATCTACTGAAAACAGACAGAAGCTGAAATGTTGGTTCCAGGAAAATGCAGAAGAAACTCGAATCGTTATTAATCGTTATGCCTAATGGATTCTATTATAAAGAAGAAGAAGAAGAAGAAGATGATGAAGAAGAAGAAGAAGAAGAAGATGAAGAAGAAGAAGAAGATGATGATGATGATGAAGAAGAAGAAGAAGAAGTAAAGTTACCTGAAGCTTAGACCTTAAAAAACTGTGAATTGAAAGCTAAGTGGGTTTTGATAACTGTCAAAAGGGGTTTAGGGTTTGTGGAGCCGAGAGGAATATATGGACGAAAGATTGGCGTGGCGTGCGATTCAAACGCTTCGCAGATTTTCAATTCCAATTCCAACGGAGATTTAACATTTTTTAAAAATTTTTAATTATAATAAAAAAAATTAAATGTGATATTTTTAAAAAAATTTTAACTATAAAAATTTAAAATTAAAAATTCAAGTCGGTAATATAAACGAAGTCTCAATGGCATCAAAACTTATTATTAATTACAATTTCCAAATAAAAATAAAGACGGTCTCGTCTTATCAGTATGATTAATTTTTTAATTGTTAAATCTGATTAAATTAAATTATATTAAAAAAGTATACAGATTAAATAATTTTTAATACAGATCTAACGGTTAAAAATAAGTTTAAAAAATAAAACTATCAATTATTTTATTTGTTTGTCCTAAAATTCCTATAAATCTATGGCAACTTGTGTATGCTATTTTCTACCATACTAGTAGGAAGTGTTGTCTAAGCCAATGGATCTATAGATTGATTATTTAACAGTTAAATCTATAAATAGGAGTAAATTTATATCTCGTGTTTTAGACTACATTGTCTCATTATAAAACGTAGAGTTTAAATTCCTTCGTCTCATATTAAAAAAAAACAAAGAAAAAAAGAAAAAAATTCCTCAAAATAAAAAAGGGGAAAAGCAGTGTCAATTACAATACGCGAGGTAGCATTTAAGCGTATTCCATGAAACATGTAAAATATAGACGACAATTCTTTTCTTTTTATTTAGAGAAAGTATAGTAAATAATAGATTTATAAAACTAAATTAAGTAAATAGTAAATTTTAGATTTATTGGAAATAAATAGTATTTTATTATGTAAATAATTCATTTACTATTGGTAAAAGATAATTTATGTGATACAAATTTTTATATGCGTGAAAAAAAAATCTTTTTTACTAGTCGAGAAAAGAAAATTTACGTTAAAAAAAATTTATACTCGTAAATGGTAAATTACCATTGACTTTAAATAGTTTTAATATCTACTATTTATTTTAATTATTTTTATAAATATGCTATTTACTTTATTTTTCTTTTTATTTAATGAAATGAAAAAGGCAAAAGATATATGAGTATAGATGACAATTTTCATTGTAGTTCCTTTGATTTAAAATTTTATTGTCGTGTCTGGAAGCTGGAGATGTCATTTATTTGACAGATTAAAAACATAATTTGACAATTATTAAAAAATTATATGAAAATTAAAAAAATAATATGACAGATTATGAAACATAATTTAATAGATTATGGAGAACAATCTGGCCCGCACCAGCAACCAATGTCGCAGGCGGAGACAAGATCTTATTTTTTAGTTGAAAATAGAAAAATAATTTGACAGATTATAAATCATAATCTTACAAACGCAGACGGCCAGTGACAGCGACTGAAGACTGGTGAACTTCACTCTTTTAATGCATTATTCCAAGATTTTTACTCTTCACTCTTGATTAATACCCTTTTGACTAATATAATTTTTTGAGTAAATGGTATTAATCAAGTGCAATGGGTAAAAATTTAAGACCCATACATTTTAAGGGGTATTTGCCTACTTTTCCTGACTTGAGAAAATTGATTGGTTCTAGTCTAAAAGGGTAGAAATCTATGGACCAATGTTAGCAGGCTAAACATCTAGGGGGATGATCTATTTAAATTTTTAAAAATATCCCTTGAAATAGAGCTTCCTTTTATTTCTAACCCTAAATAGCCCATATATTTATACCTTTTAGACTATAACTAGTTGAATTCTTTTGAGAGTAATCTGTGTGTTAAGTTGTAATTAACTAATTACCATACTATTATGAAAAATATAAAATCCCAAAGAGGAATCAAAATGAAAAAAAAAAAAATTTAGGGCGAGAAGCCAAGATAAAGTAAGAAAGGACTAAAATGAAGAAATAAATAAATTTTAGTCCAAAAGAAACAAAAACAAAAAAAAAAGTTTTAGGGCAAAAAGAACCAAAATAAGAAAAATAAAATAAAATTTTAGGACAAAAATAAAAAAAAGAGTCAAAAAAGGACTAAAATGCATAAATAAATAAGTTTTAAGGCAAAAGGAATAAAAATGAAAAAAATAAAAAAAAGGCACAAAAAGGACTAAAATGAAAAAATAAATAAGTTATAGGGGAAAGAAACCAAAACAATAAAAAAAAAATTCAGGACAAAAATATAAAAAAATAAAAAATTACTAAAATGAATACATAAATTTTAGGGTAAAAGGCAAAAAAAAAATAAAAAATTGAAAAAAAAAATTTAGGACAAGAAGCAAAGAAAAATTGTCAATAAAGAACCAAAATGGAAAAAATAAATAAATTTGAAGCAAAAATAACTAAAATGAAAATAAAATGAAATTTTAGGGCAAAAATAACAAAAATAAAAGGCTAAAAGGACTAAAATGATAAAATGAATAAGGTTTATGGTGAAAAGTAATAAAATAAAATAAAATAAAATAAAAGACTTAAAAAAAGGGAGAAAATTAAAAATAGTGCACTTTCAACTAAAAAAAATTACGTTGTTTTGGTTGAAAGTATACTATTCAATGTACACTTTTTTTCATTTTTTATATTTCAAAATGTATTTGTCTCATTTTTTCTTTTTTAAACACTAAATTGGTCTCCTAACAAAAAATTATAAGACCCTTTAAAAAAAACAATTATCAAGTACACAAAAAATTAAAAAACAAATAAAAAACTATGAATTGCACAGCACAAAAGTAAAAAACAAAAAAAACAAAAAAATACCAAACCAACCCTCAGGTTTTTTTTTTTTTTTTTTTTTTTGATACTCTTTCAATGCTTATTCAGCCGCAACTTTAATTTGATCAGAATTTGGATCACAAGGTGTAATCGAAACAAGTCTTCAACATGGAAGCCCTGAAATTAACAAACGCAAATTTGAGAAAAACATAGATAATGATAACAGAGAGAGACATTAAAATCGAAATATATACATTAATTTAGACATATGTGGTAAAAAACAACTTCAAGGATATTTTTTAAAACTTGAAGGAACGGTTTTAACATTATTAAAATATGGAGTTGTTTGGAGATGTTTCAGCCAAATTAATTTTATCCCATTTTTTTAGGAGTCTCTATTACTTTTTGTTATAAATAAGCTTTTGAAACTTATAAAAGTGAACTTCGTTATCATTCTTCAGTTGTTGCGTTCGCCTTGTTGTCGTTTTTCGATCGTGTGGACAATTGGACATCGTTGTCGTTATTCAGTTTTTCTTGCCTGACCTTATTGTCGTTTTCTAATGTTTTTGTCATTAGACTCATTTGTATGTTCTTTTATTGAAAGAGAAATTACAATTAATTAAAAACTAATAAATAGTCATGTCGGTACAATGCTAATGACCTATTAGAGGAACAGATGCACACTTGAGTCTTCTCCATTAACAACGAGCACATATAAAGCTCGAATTAAAAAAACTCCTCCCATCGAGATAGGATTTCGAGCACTCTAAGGATAGAACACCAAACCTTACAAAGGCAGGATATTTACAAGATATAGAAAAAATTCTAACCGGATCAAGACAACCCTATCAGGAGACATACAAAAGGCTTTAAGTCGATCACTAAAAACTAACAATAAACAGCAAAACAAATGAGGGTTGGATTGGAAAACCATCTCCCTTATTACAAACACAAAAATTACATAAAAAAACATAAAAAACCTTCGATGACTGCCGTTTGAAGCCTCTGATAAAGGGCAACCGGCCAATGGACAGTCAAGGAAGATAGCCGGCCAAGAGATCTCAGCCACAAAACGACAAACTTGTCTGGAAACGAAGCCTATCCGTTTAACTTTCAAGCTCCAAATTAGTTTAAATCCACCCAAACGGAGCCGCCGCACCATACACTACCATTGCTAATGAGAAGCTCCCGATGAGACGAGGTGGAGGACAAAATTTCATAGCCAGGAACCTAGCGACGCGCTCAGAGGCGGTCTCAGAACTCCATCCGTCATTCACTTTTTTTTTCTCTTGTTCGTGTGGGGGAGATAGAGAAAGTTGAAAACCTAGAATTTGTTTGGACTCATTTGTATGTTCAATTGTCAAAGTTTTGGTGGTCCCTTTTCAGTTTTAACTCGTTTGGCTCTTTACTCATCATTTTCTTATAATTGACGTTGTCTAGATTTTCTTGTCATTTCTGCCTTTTTTTTTATTTATTTTTATTGTTTTCGGAATTTGTTGTCCGATTCGGGGGCTTTTGCGTTTTTTAACTGTGGCTTTTCTATAATTCCTTGTTGACCGAATAAAATACAATTCAAAATATAAAATATGTTCTTTCCATAAACTCAAAAACAGGATATAATTTATGCTTAAAAAAAAAAAAAAAAAACCCTGAAAAATACAAGTGCATGCATATCCTACCAAAAGTTTTTACTTTTGCAGAGGAAGAATACTAGAGATGTAAACACAAATCATACACCAAAAACGCAAATTCTACGTCTTATCATCTCTTCGTGTTAGGACTTAGGAGGCGTGATCTTATGTCTTATCCCACCTGGTTGCGCTCTCTGTTTTTACCAGTCTTATTAGTTAGCGTCCTCTTTACGAAACAATTCTTCAACTTGTTTGGGCTAATTAATTCAAAAGCCAAGAACAACAATAATTGAGCATATTGTAGGCCCCACATAAATCTTTTATTTTTTTCCTCAACTAGTTATTTCAGTCTTTGAGGGTAAACTTGATCAACAGATTGACACATACATTTTGTCCTGATCAACTACTCGTTATAATTTAGAAGGAAAATGATAAAAGAAAAGAAAGCGGGTTTCTGACATTCTGCTCATCATCAGATTAAAAAGTAAAAAGAAACGATTAATTAAGGTCTCGTTCACTTCACCGATTTAAATTTTTAATTTTAAGTTTCTACAGTAAAAAGCTCTCAGAAAATGTCACATTAAAATTTTTTACTACAGTAAAAAACTCTCAAAAAATGTCACATCTCAGCTCGAATCGAAAATTTAAATCCGCGAACTGAACGAGGCTTAAGAAAGTTAAATATTGCATTATAGGCGAGGCTTTGGAAAGTCTTATGCATGCACGGGTGGTCTTGGGTCAAACTCAAATGTTTGTGGTCAAATTAAGTTCTTAGTCACACTCATGACGTAAGGAAGTTCGTGGCCAGACCTGGCCACGTACTTCCAAACGTAACCATACGTTGATGAATCTAGCCAGCAATTCGGAAAGGCCAAACTAAAGAAAAGTAAAAACTAAACACTAAAACTAACAAAAACAAACAAAATTAATGAAGGAAAGTTTCAATCCACAAGCATCTTCCTTCACATTATTAACCTTGTAATTGTCTCCTTTTATACAGTAGAACTGATCTTGTGTGTATATATATAAATACCCAACTAGGATACCACAAATCATACATCTATAAATTAAACAAAAGAAATTATCAAGGACTGGAAAGCTAAAGGAAAATGGAAAACAAAACCAAGTTCCAATCGCTTGTTGTAGGCGTTGAAGAAGATCATGAATCCGAAAAAACGACAGTGGCTGCTGCCCCTCTTCTTACTCCTTACAAGATGGGAAAGTTCAATCTTTCACATAGGTATTATAATATTATTAGTTATTCGTTTCATGTTATACGTTGATCACTAATACTCTTTGGTTATGTAATAATTAGAAATACTCATTAACTATTCTTATTGCATTCAGAATTGTTTTGGCGCCATTGACACGAGAGAGGTCGTTCGACAACCTTCCTCAGCCACACGCTATCTTATACTATTCACAGAGAGCCTCTAAAGGAGGTCTTCTCATTGCTGAAGCAACTGGAATTTCCGACACTTCTCTAGGGTAATTTTAAAGGAATATTAGATCATGGTGTATATTTTTGTGTGTGTTACAATAATCTCAAATTGACCCGCAAGTATATAATAACATTTATAGGTTCCCACATGTCCCTGGGATATGGACAAAAGAGCAAGTTGAAGCATGGAAACCTATTGTAGATGCTGTTCATGCTAAAGGTGGTATCTTCTTCTGTCAGATTTGGCATATGGGAAGGTCTTCCAATACAGGTCTGTTTATGATATAATTTCACTGTTATAGCAACCATAAGTATTAGCTAATTGCTAATCTAGATGTTTGATAATTTTACACTAACTGGTTTGGTGTGTGCATCTCATAATGTAGATTTTCAACCAAATGGTCAAGCTCCTATCTCGTCCACGGACAAGCCAATAAGCGCGGAGCTACACAGCGATGTCATTGAGCTGCCAAAATTCACACCTCCTAGGCGGCTAAGAACAGAAGAAATCCCTCTCGTTGTCAATGATTTTAGGATAGCCGCAAGAAACGCTATTGAAGCTGGTAATTATTTCGATCAATTTCTACGCGAATTAATCTTGTAATCTTTAGTTGCTATGAAATTTTCTACGTAGTTAAGTTGTTAATTATATGTGGATTCAAATATGTTTTTGCCCCCTACAATTCCATAGGCGTGCCTACATAAAGAATATCGATTGTTAAATCATAATGGAAATTAAATATACTTATTGTTATTCTTAATTAAATATACTTATTGTTATTCTTAATTAAATATACTTATGTGTGTGTAGGTTTTGATGGAGTTGAGATCCATGGAGCTCATGGCTACCTAATTGATCAATTTCTTAAAGATCAAGTAAACGACCGAAAGGACAAATATGGTGGGTCCTTGGAGAACCGTTGTCGCTTTGCACTTGAAGTTGTTGAAGCCATTGTGAACGAGATAGGGGCAGATAGAGTTGGAATAAGACTATCTCCATTTGCCGAGTTCAACGATGCGAAAGACACTAATCCGGAAGAGCTAGGGCTTTACATGGCGAAATCCTTGAACAAGTATGGGATCCTCTACTGCCACATGGTCGAGCCAAGGATGACGATGACTCTAGATGTAAGCAAGACCGACCTTAGTCTTGTGCCAATGAGGAAGGCTTTCAAAGGTACCTTCATTGTTGCGGGAGGTTACACCAGAGATGACGGGAACAAAGCAGTTGCTGAAAATCACGCTGATCTCATTGCTTATGGACGTTTGTTCTTGGCTAATCCGGATTTACCAAAGAGATTTGAGCTTGATGCGCCTCTAAATAAGTATAATAGAAACACATTTTATACACCAGATCCTATCATCGGTTACACTGATTACCCATTTCTCACGAACACTATCTAAGTACTTGATAGTTGGTGCGTATAATGTGTAAGGTCCTTGAGGGAGGATTTATTTTAAATTGTACTTTTTTTCGTTTTATAAAATTATTCTATTGTAAGATTTATATTTCATTATGGCTTTCAGTTAAAAATCAATAAAGAGTGTCGTTTTATCATTTTTATGACGAGAAATGTGGCTTAATGAATTTCATGAAATCCATAATTCTCAACAACAACATCCAGCATGACACACAAGACCCCTTTTACGTCACCTCATGCACAACTAGACTCGCACTGTCGCACACTCCCAAATGTCCGACCTTTCTACACCGTCAAGGCGCGATCCAATCCGACTTCCCTCAGAGCCATGGCGGCGCTTGGCTCGGGCTGACTATATTTGATAAATTATAATAACGATGTTCGATTCGAGGGACGAACTCGAAAAGATCTGAAAATGGCACCCTAAATACGGAAGACATGAGCAAAGCGCGGTGCACGTTGGGGCCCAAATACGGCTCTCTTCCTGAGGAAGTGGCGCCGCACCATCAAGCGGCTCGGATCACCGTCAGGGCGTCTCCCCATTGGAAGCGACGCCATGCATTCGCTTGCGTACATAGGCGCCGTTGAGGCTGCCTAGTCGGCTCGGCTCGCCCTGCCCTAAATGCGCGTACTAGACATCGACGGCGGCTTCACGGCTCGCCAACAGTTCGAAGAAGCGGCTTCGAACATAAGAGCCGCTATGCAAACTTATTTGCGGAAATAATATTTTACAGAAAAATTATTCAGTTTCGTCGGGTCGTCTTTCTCGTTAGCCGCCAATTCATCGAGAAGCGTGTAAGGGGCGAGAAGAGAGAGTTTATATAGGTTAATTTAGAAGAATTATTGAGTTGGTATTTAGTTGAATGTTTCGTAAATTCTAAGTAATTTTAGAAGTGTTGTTAGTTCCAAAGTACTATTAGGATGGGGTTCATTAAACTATGAGGCTGAGATGTTGTTTGTCTTAAGAAAATTATCAAAGCGAACATTTAAGGAAATTTATATATACTATAATTTTAGTGTATTAACTTCAATGTTTTTTTTATGTTAAGCAAATGTATATAATTTAAGTTATCTATCTATAATCTATATAAGAAGGGAGATAATAGCTTTTTAAAAGCTTTTCTTCTTGTTAGCTTGCGAGCTTCTTTTTTTTCTGGTTTAAATTAATAAAGCATTTTTCCTTCTAATTTATTCCTTCAAAATAATGTTTCTTAAATAGTTTTTCATGTTTTCTTCTAAAATATTATTTACGAGTATATAATAAATACGTTGTTTAACTAATTACCCCACCTTACTCGCTTGTTTTTGTTTTTTTGTAATCTTTTAAAAGGTACAACCGACTAGTTAATTTTTCAACACACTAAAATTGTACGATTTGCCCCTTTTAACTTGAATAACATTTTTAAATAGTTGTGATATAATCGTCTGATAAGATCTTTACATTATTGTTAAATGCTACTAAGTATAAAACAAATTATGTGTATTCAATACAAGTCATAAGATATCATAAAAATATAACACAAAATTAATTAATTTTAACTGGTTTAATTATTTTAACTTTCCGATAATATCACTCAATTACATTTTGTCTCATATGTTTTTATTTGATAATTATTTATGAAGAGTTCTAGCCATAGTTTATGTAGAAGTTTCAAAGACTTTTAAAAATAAGGAGAATATGAAAAACATATCCAAACAAAAGAGCATGTGTTTTGCATGCATGCAAAAACATTTCCATAATAAACCATCACGCAACTGGAACCAACTCATGTGTCTCCTTTCATGCACCTCTAGTAATATTGTGATACGTCAATTAAAATATCACGTCAATTAAAAGATTCTTATTACGTCAATTAAAAAGTCATGACGTGACATGTTATTATTGAAGGACACCGAAGGAGATAGAGAAAAGGGGCATATGAACTCATTCCCATGCAACTACAACTGCATGCGTATTTTTTGCTGTAATGCGTACGCATGTTTCAATTTTAATTTCAGCATGAACTAATAAGGTTTTCTTTTTGCATGGGACCTCCCTCAACTTTGATGGTGGGGCGCACAGCCCGTTGGCACCTCCCTCCAGCATCAACGTCGTAGCCATCCACCACAAGATCTGGTGACCTCGAGGTCTCAGTGATGGTGACTTCAAGAGATAGCTTCAAAATCGCTTCATGTGACTCGGACACTCATACAACATCGTTTAGAAGCACCATGTTTTTGTCTTTTCTTTCCTTATATCAGATATCGGATTCAATATACTCTTAGAATTTTAATTTTGATTTTGTTTGTGTGTGCGTGTGTGAAATTGATTCTTGTAATTGTAATTTGTTTGGGGCTGTTGTCTTTGGTTTCTTTGTTAAGCTTGGAGTATATGTGAGAGAACACAGCTTGGCGTTTTGTGTTTCTGGGTCAATGGAAAACTAATATAAATATTATATATAATATCAGGTAGAAGATTCGACACTAGAATCCCTTTTGTTACCTCTTTGCATGAGATAGATTTTGATTAAATTTCAAGGAGAAAGATAACTTTTACAAATTTCCTAATGTTGCCCTTATGAATTGCCTATGTGTGTGGCACATGTCAATTTCTATTAAATTGTTGACGGAGTTACTGAAAAGGCCACAAATTAGGATTTTAATACTGTCAAGAATTTTTTATGAGGCCAATTAATTGCCAAGAATTTTAATTCAAGAACATATACAAAGTTGCTAAACACGTAAAATTTAAGGAGTGTCTTGTAAAAAAAAAAAAAGTTAACTAATAAATTTACCTCGTTCGTTTCACTGATTCGAGTTTAAAATTTAAATTTTACTACAGTAAAAAGCTCTCACAAATAATCACATCTAATTTTTTTACTATAGTAAAAACTTTCATATATAATCACATATTAACTCAAATTTTAAACTCAAATCAACAAAATAAACTAGACATAAGCCTCACTTTCAATAATGCACGCCGATTATATTTGATAAATTATAGTAATGACAGTTCAGTCTTTGAAAAGAATTGTAGCCCTGTTTATTTCGCCGATTCGAGTTTAGAATTTAAATTTTGTTACAGTAAAAAGTTCTCAGAAATAATCACATTTAATTTTTTTACTATAATAAAAAACTCTCACATAAAATTACATCTCAACTCAAATTATAAATTCAAATCAGCAAAATAAACGGATGATGTTTCACTCATTGCAAAACACAGTGTTTCGGGTGTAGCATTCAGGAGCTTTTCTCTATCTTCTCTCTCAGCAAAGTGATAAAAAATGACAGCATGGAATCGTATTATTGTTTTTCTTTTTACCGCTATTTGATCTGTACCTTGCACGGACTGTTCTGGCACAAGGCTAGATATTTTATTGACAGCTGTAACATTCTTCAGGGCATCAGACCCACTAAGTAAATAACGACAAAGAGCATAGTGCATACCATGTTTTGCATTTCCTTGCTTGGGTTAGTTGGAATGTTAATTCCAAAGGAGAGTGACTGGCTATTGCTCGTACAGAACCATCAACAGTTTTGCGCATTTTTTGCTGCAATTTGTTCTAATTTTTATAAAAACTCCTACACCCCAATTTTGTTGATATTTATATCGTTTAGTTACTGATTAAATTTTTTAATTTGAGTTAAATATAATTTTATTATGAGAGTTTTTTATTATAATAAAAAAATTAAATATGATTATTTTTAAAAATTTTATATTGTAATAAAATTTAAATTTTAAATTTAAATTGATGGAAATAAACGGGGCAAAAAATTTATCATTACCCTTAGTAATTATAAAACATTTATTAAAAGTGCCAGCTCCAAATCAAATCAAACCCACCCTACCTTTCGTTGTATAATCTATAATGGGTTTAATAATTATAAGAATTAAGTCAGAGTTCAAATCAGAATTTTTAATTAAGAAAGTCAAATATTGCATTATCGGCGAGGCTTTGGAAAGTCTTATGCATGCAATGGCGGTCTTGGGTCAAACTCAAATGTTTGTGGTCAAATTAAGTTCTTAGTCACACTCATGACGTAAGGAAGTTCGTGGCCAGACCTGGCCACGTACTTCCAAACGTAACCATACGTTAATGAATCTAGCTAGCAATTCGGAAAGGCCAAACTAAGGAAAAGTAAAAACTAAAAATTAACAAAAACAAACAAAATTAATGAAGGAAAGTTTCAATCCACAAGCGTCTTCCTTCACATTATTAAACCTTGTAGTTGTCTCCTTTTATACACTAGAACTGATCTTGTGTGTGTATATAAATACCCAATTACTAGGATACCACAAATCATACATCTATAAATTAAACAAAAGAAATTATCAAGGACTGGAAAGCTAAAGGAAAATGGAAAACAAAACCAAGTTCCAATCGCTTGTTGTAGATGTTGAAGAAGATCATGAATCCGAAAAAACGACAGTGGTTACTGCCCCTCTTCTTACTCCTTACAAGATGGGAAAGTTCAATCTTTCACATAGGTATTATAATATTATTAGTTATTCGTTTCATGTTATACGTTGATCACTAATACTCTTTGGTTATGTAATAATTAGAAATACTCATTAACTATTCTTATTGCATTCAGAATTGTTTTGGCGCCATTGACACGAGAGAGGTCGTTCGACAACCTTCCTCAGCCACACGCTATCTTATACTATTCACAGAGAGCCTCTAAAGGAGGTCTTCTCATTGCTGAAGCAACTGGAATTTCCGACACTTCTCTAGGGTAATTTTAAAGGAATATTAGATCGTGTATTATATACAATATGGTGTATATTTTTGTGTGTGCTACAATAATCTCAAATTGACCCGCAAGTATATAATAACATTTATAGGTTCCCACATGTCCCTGGGATATGGACAAAAGAGCAAGTTGAAGCATGGAAACCTATTGTAGATGTTGTTCATGCTAAAGGTGGTATCTTCTTCTGTCAGATTTGGCATTCGGGAAGGTCTTCCAAAACAGGTCTGTTTATTATATAATTTCACTGTTATAGCAACCATAAGTATTAGCTAATTGTTAATCTAGATATTTGATAATCGTACACTAACTGGTTTGGTGTGTGCATCTCATAATGTAGATTTTCAACCAAATGGTCAAGCTCCTATTTCTTCCACAGACAAGCCAATAAGCCCCGAGCTACGCAGCGATGCTACTGAACTGCCGAGTTTCACGCCTCCTAGGCGGCTAAGAACAGAAGAAATCCCTCTCGTTGTCAATGATTTTAGGATAGCCGCAAGAAAAGCTATTGAAGCTGGTAATTATTTCGATCAATTTCTACGCGAATTAATCTTGTATTAATCTTTAATTGCTATGAAATTTTCTACCTAGCTAGTTAAGTTATTATATGTGGATTCAAATCCATTTTTTTTCCCTAAAATTCCATAGGCGTGCCTACATAAAGAATATCGATGGTTAAATCATAATGGAAATTAAATATACTTATGTGTGTGTAGGTTTTGATGGAGTTGAGATCCATGGAGCTCATGGCTACCTAATTGATCAATTTCTTAAAGATCAAGTAAACGACCGAAAGGACAAATATGGTGGGTCCTTGGAGAACCGTTGTCGCTTTGCACTTGAAGTTGTTGAAGCCATTGTGAACGAGATAGGGGCAGATAGAGTTGGAATAAGACTGTCTCCATTTACTGAGTTCAACGATGCGAAAGACTCTAATCCGGAAGAGCTAGGGCTTTACATGGCGAAATCCTTGAACAAATATGGGATCCTCTACTGTCACATGGTCGAGCCAAGGATGAAGATGGCTATAGAAGTAAGCAAGACCGACCTTAGTCTTGTGCCCATGAGGAAGGCATTCAAAGGTACCGTCATTGTTGCGGGAGGTTACACCAGAGATGAAGGGAACAAAGCAGTGGCTGAAAATCACGCTGATCTCATTGCTTATGGTCGTTTGTTCTTGGCTAATCCAGATTTACCAAAGAGATTTGAGCTTGATGCACCTCTAAATAAGTATAATAGAAACACATTTTATACACCTGATCCTATCCTCGGTTACACTGATTACCCATTTCTCACGAACACTATCTAAGTACTTGACAGTTGGTGGGTACAATGTGTAAAGTCCTTAAGGGAGGATTTATTTTAAATTGTACTTTTTTATTCGTTTTATAAAAGTTTTCTATTGTAAGATTTATATTTCAGTATGGATTTCAGTTAAAAATCAATAAAAAGTGTTGCTTTATCATTTTTACGTTAAAATATATGTTTGCCGTTGAAATAGTTTGGCTACAGCCGATGGTTTATTAGCTCTTTAAAGAGTCAGTTTGGGATCGGTTGCTAATTGCTAGCAGAGGGTACGGGTTAGAAAAAAACTAGCTTTGTATAAGTAATTATTTCTTTTATGACATTTTTATTTTCCTTTTACGACATCTTTTTTGATTATATGTATTGCTCGGACACTGCGGGTAATCTCTTTATAGTTAACGTGAACAATTCCTCCTCCGTCTCTATTTCTTTTTCATCCTGTTACTGATGCTTTTTGGTTTTGTAGTAATTTCTTGTTATGGCATCTTCCCCATACTGTCTTTTCAAGTATTTGATGTTATTCTCTTATTCTTGTATGTCGTTGTCCTTCGCCGGTCTTGTTTTTGCATCTATTGGGTTTTTTTTTTTACCCTTCCTGTTACTGATGGCTTTTGGTTTTTGGTTTTGTTGTAAAAAAAAAAAAAAAGTTTGAAATTGTTTAGCCCCTGTTCATTTAACTAGTTTAGCACAATTCACCTCAGCTCGCATAGTTTAAATTCGTGTTTAGTAATTACGCAGTTTGAATTATATTTCTCGTTTGAATGAAGTTAAACTATTTAACTTAGAGTTTAGTTCTTCGTTAAGTTCAACCGTTCAAATCTTTTTTGAACAGTAAAAAGGTACCAACTTTTTCTGTTTTTTACACTTACCAAACACAAATTCAAATTTTATTCATTGTTCAGATTAAAATTTTAACTGTATATCCAAACATCAATTCGAACTACAATTTAAACCACACAAGTCAATTCTTTTTGTTCAAACAAAAAAATTCAACTCAACAAAATTTGAACCAATGAACCAAACAGCGGCTTAATTTCTTATAGAAAGCAAAGCAAAAGACCTTTAGCTTAGTTTCTTATAGAAAGCAAAGCAAAAGACCTTTAACACTTCGTTGATCTAACAACCAAATCAACCACAGACAATTACAAACATTCAGCAACTTGTTTTATATATTACCCATGCAAGGAAATTCTAGCAAGTCTTTGCCGATTCAGATTTCTGTGGATTTCAAAAGGCAACTCAATTATATATACTAATAGAAGGTCAAATCCAATAGCGTGAGCCTTTTCTTCTTCAACAACACGTACCCATGCACGTTTTAATTTTTAATTTTCATACATATGTGTATATATATATATATAAGTCCATTAGAAACAAAATAATTTGCATACCCAAATATAAACCAACCCCAGTCTGATTAATTTCTTTCTAACCTTTTTTCTTTTCTACTAAAGCAGTACTGCATGGCAAGTCAACAATTAGTGCAGTAAGCAAATGGGTTGAGCCCCCAGAGCCTCCAAGCCATTTTGGGCTCACCCGGGATGAAAGACAGGAGGGTCACTACCTTAACGAGAAATGTGGCTTAATGAATTTCATGCAATCCATAATTCTCAGCAACAACATCCAACATGACTCACAAGACCCCTTTTACGTCACCTCATGCACAACTAGATCACTCGCACTGTCGCCCACTCCCAAATGTCCGACCTTTCTACGCCGTAAAGGCGCGATCCCATCCGACTTCCCTCAGAGCCATGGCGGCGCTTGGCTCGGGCTTTGACTGCGCGCCAGTCGGGCTGAGATCGAATCGGTCTTGGCCCTCGGAGTATCTCCTGACCGAATCATCTTCGCCATTCCATGTAAACCGGAGTCCCACATTAAATACGTTGCGAGTGTAGGTGTTAACCTAACGATGATCGATTCGAGGGACGAACTCGGAAAGATCCGAAAGTGGCACCCTAAATCTGGAAGACATGAGCAAAGTGCGGTGCACATTGGGGCCAATATACGGCTCTCTTCCTGAGGAAGTGGCGCCGCTCCATCAAGAGGCTCGGATCACCGTCAGCGCGTCTCCCCCATATTGGAAGCGGTGCCACACATTCGCTTGCGTACATAGGCGCCGTTGAGGCCGCCAAGTCGGCTCGGCTCGGCTTTCCCTAAATCCGCGTACTAGACATCGGCGGCGGCTTCACGGCTCGCCAACAGTTTGAAGAAGCGGCTTCGAACATAAGAGCCGCTATGCAAAATTATTTGCGGAAATAATATTTTAGAGAAAAATTACTCAGTTTCGTTGAGTCGGCTTTCTCGTTGGCCGCCAATTCATCGAGAAGCGTGTAAGGGGCGAGAAGAGAGAGTACTGAGAGAGAGTTTCTATAGGTTAATTTTGAAGAATTAATGAGTTGTGTTGAAGCAAAAACAGTTGTGACGTAAAGTATTTAGTTGAATGTTTCGTAAAATTCTAAGTAATTTTAGAAGTGTTGTTAGTTCCAAAGTACTATTAGGATGGGGTTCATTAAACTATGATGAGGCTGAGATGTTGTTTGTCTTAAGAAAATTATCAAAGCGAACATTTAAGGAAATTTATATATACTATAATTTTAGTGTATTAACTTCAATGTTTTTTTTATGTTAAGCAAATGTATATAATTTAATTTATCTATCTATAATCTATATAAGAAGGGAGATAATAGCTTTTTAAAAGCTTTTCTTCTTGTTAGCTTGCGAGCTTCTTTTTTTTCTGGTTTAAATTAATAAAGCATTTTTCCTTCTAATTTATCCCTTTAAAATAATGTTTCTTAAATAGTTTTTCATGTTTTCTTCTAAATATTATTTTGTTAAATACGAGTATATAATAAATACGTTTTTTAACTAATTACCCCACCTTACTCGCTTGTTTTTGTTTTTTTGTAATCTTTTAAAAGGTACAACCGACTAGTTAATTTTTCAACACACTAAAATTGTACGATTTGCCCCTTTTAACTTGAATAACATTTTTAAATAGTTGTGATATAATCGTCTGATAAGATCTTTACATTATTGTTAAATGCTACTAAGTATAAAACAAATTATATGTGTATTCAATACAAGTCATAAGATATCATAGAAAGATCACACAGTATTAATTATTTTTAACTGATTTAATTATTTTAACTTTCCGATAATATCCTTGAATTACATTTTGTCTTATATGTTTTAATTTGATAATTATTTATGAAGAGTTCTAGCCATAGTTTAGGAAGAAGTTTCAAGACTTTTAAAAATAAGGAGAATATGAAAAACATATCCAAACAAAAGAGCATATGTTTTGCACGCATGCAAAAATATTTCCAAAATAAACCATCACGCAACTGGAATTAACTCTTGTGTCCCTTTTCATGTCCTTACAATACGTCAATTAAAATGTCATGTCAATTAAAAGATTCTTATCATGTCAATTAAAAAATCATGACGTGACATGTTACTATTGAAGGATACCGAAGGAGATAGAAAAAAGGGGCATATGAACTCATTCCCACGCAGCTACAACTACACGCGCATTTTTTGCTGTAATGCGTACGCAGTTTTCAATTTTAATTTCAGCATGAACTAATAAGGTTTTCTTTTTGCATGGGACCTCCCTGAACTTTGATGGTGGGGCGCACAGCCCGTTTGCACCTCCCTCCAGCATCGGTGTCTCAACCATCCACCACAAAATCTGGTGACCTCGAGGTCTCAGTGATGGCAACTTCAACAGATAGCTTCAAAATCTCTTCATGTGACTCGGTGGTGTTCATACAACATCGTTTAAAATCACCATGTTTTTGTCTTTTTTTTTCCTTATATCAGATATCGGATTCAATAGACTCTTAGAATTTTGATTTTGATTATGTTTGTGTGTGTGTGTGAAATTGATTCTTGTAATTGTTTGTTTGGGGTGGTTGTCTTTGGTTTCTTTGTTAAGCTTCGAGTATATGTGAGAGAACACAGCTTGGCGTTTTGTGTTTCTGGGTCAATGGAAAACTAATATAAATATTATATATAGTATCAGGTAGCAGATTCAACACTAGAATCCCTTTTGTTACCTATTTGCATGAGATAGATTTTGATTAAATTTCAAGGAGAAAGATAATTTTTATAAATTTCCTAATGTTGCCCTTATGAATTGCCTATGTGTGTCGCACATGTCAATTTCTATTAAATTGTTGACGGAGTTACTGAAAAGGCCACAAATTAGGATTTTAATACTGTCAAGAATTTTTTATGAGACCTATTGCCCAGAATTTTAATTCAAGAACTTATACTAAGTTGCTAAACACGTAAAATTTAAGGAGTGTCTTGTAAAAAAAAAAAGTTAACTAATAAATTTACCTCGCTCGTTTCACTGATTCGAGTTTAAAATTTAAATTTTACTACAGTAAAAAGCTCTCACAAATAATCACATCTAATTTTTTTACTATAGTAAAAACTTTCATATATAATCACATATTAACTCAAATTTTAAACTCAAATCAACAAAATAAACTAGACATAAGCCTCACTTTCAATAATGCACGCCGATTATATTTGATAAATTATAGTAATGACAGTTCAGTCTTTGAAAAGAACTGTAGCCCTGTTTATTTCGCCGATTCGAGTTTAGAATTTAAATTTTGTTACAGTAAAAAATTCTCAGAAACAATCACATTTAATTTTTTTACTACAATAAAAAACTCTCACATAAAATTATATCTCAACTCAAATTATAAACTCAAATCAACGAAATAAACGGATCCTGTGTTTCACTCATTGCAAAACACAGTGTTTCGGGTGTAGCATTCAGGAGCTTTTCTCTATCTTCTCTCTCAGCAAAATGATAAAAAATGACAGCATGGAATCGTATTATTGTTTTTCTTTTTACGGCTTTTTGATCTGTACCTTGCACGGACTATTCTGGCACAAGCTAGATATTTTATTGACAGCTGTAACTTTCTTCAGGGCATCAGACCCACTAAGTAAATAACGACAAAGAGCATAGTGCATACCATGTTTTGCATTTCCTTGCTTGGGTTAGTTGGAATGTTAATTCCAAAGGAGAGTGACTGGCTATTGCTCGTACAGAACCATCAACAGTTTTGCGCATTTTTTGCTGCAATTTGTTCTAATTTTTATAAAAACTCATGCACCACAATTTTGTTGATATTTATAAGACCCTTTAATTGTTGATTTAAATTTAAATATAATTTTATATAAATTTTTTATTATAATAAAAAAATTAAATATAATAATTTTTAAAAAATTTTTAACATAATAAAATTTAAATTTTAAACTAAAATCAGTAAAATGAGCAGATCAAAAATTTCTCATTGTCCTTAGCAATTATAAAACATTTATTAAAAGTGCCGGCTCCAAATCAAATCAAACCCACCCTACTTTTTGGTTGTATATCTATTATGGGTTTAATAATTATAAGAATTTAAATTAGAGTTCAAATCAAAATTTTTAATTATAATTTTTAAAATTTAAATTTTTTTTTTAGAGAAAAACACTAATCATCGTACCTTTGCCGACGTGATTTTCATTAATTGTTAGTGTGGCTACGTTGATCTTTCTTTTAACTTCATTCGATTACCGTGCACGTGAACTCTTCCTACAAATATCAAAAATAGTAATAAATAGTGTGTTGGAAATTAATTCAAAAAAGTGATAAACTCACAAAATGATACTTGAATTTTATTGAAATATTGTTCTAAATAAAGAGAGCACACTCTTACAACTCTCAAATATTTTTCCTCGGCAAACACTCTCACACACAGACAAAGCTATACATGCTTTGTTCATCACCCTCTAGAAGCTTTTTGCTTCTTTCTTCACCGAGAATTTCTTCATGGGTAGTTATAGTACAGCCAAGAGCATCTACCATGTTATAATTAATATGCCAATTATGAATTTAGAATTTGAGTGTAAAAATATTATCTAATATAATGCTATTTATTGTGTTAAATTTGTCATATTCTATATTTTGTGACAAATTTTTCACCAAGTATAGCATATAATAAATTTGATATTTGATTGTTATTGGTTGAAATATTTACATTTTTATGTAATCATTAGAACTTTTGTATTTTCAAACTATTTTAAAAATAAAAGTTTACTTTTACAACTTTAAAGCTTATAATTATGAAAAAAGTAAAATTAACATATCAAATAGCATTATCAATTGAACACAACTAAAAATAATATATTATATCATACTTTTAATGTTAAATATACAATTAATATTTACATTTGATCTTATACCAAACAATATTTTAATTAAGTAAATTCACGAACCACACAATAGACAAAGCTTGGTTGCCACATACGCCACGTAGTCAAAAAACTTATTTCTCATCATTTCCCGTCACGTGAATGCAATGTATATAGTTTAAAATAATATAAGTTACCGTTCATTTTATAGATTTAAGTTTTCAATTCAAGCTAAAATGTAATATTTTTTGAGAGTTTTTAACTGTAAAAATTTAAAACTGAAAACTCAAATCGCGAAATGAACGAGACCTAAAGTTTCTATCAACTTGGGCCGTGTTGGGTCGTAAAACAGGTTTATAATTCAACAAAGTGCTAAATTATAATTAGAATATTTTCAAGATCTCCTTATAAATACTCACCCATCATTTATAGCTACATATATATTTTTCCACCTGTTGATACCAAGCGGCATGGCCAGCCCACCAGTCTTATTCTCTGCCGTGGGGTTGAGCCCCAAGGACCGCCAGGCTATTATTGTTGAAGCACCCACTGTTAGAAACAAAGTTACGCATTTACTCAAAGATGGCTTAACTGGTTTCATGCAGTCCCTAATTCTCAACCACCATCACACTAAAGAACCATTTTACGTGCTTGATTTGGGTGTCGTCGACAACCTTATGGACAACTGGACCCGGTTTCTTCCCATGATTCGACCTTTCTACGCCGTCAAATGCAATTCCGACCCGGCCTTACTCGCTGCCATGGCCACACTTGACATGGGTTTCGACTGCGCCAGCCAGGCCGAAATCGAATCCATTTTGGCCCTTGGAGTTTCACCCGGTCTGATCATATTCGCCAACCCTTGTAAACTCGATTCTCATATTAGATACGCAGCCAGTGTGCGCGTTAACCTAACGACATTTGATTCCGGAACAGAAGTCGAAAAGATCCGAGAATTTCACCCCAAATGTTCTCTTCTTATCCGGATCAAACCTCCGGATGACGGCGGATCAATGTGGCCGTTGGATTCCAAGTTCGGCGCGCTACCGGAGGAAGTTGAACCGCTACTTCAAGCGGCTAAGGCGGCTCAGCTCCCCGTGATCGGCGTGTCATTCCATATCGGAAGCCGAGCCGCCTGCTCGCGTGCCTACGCTGTCGCCATTGAGGCCGCCAAGAAAGTGTTCGAGGCTGCAGCTCAGCTCGGGATGCCGCCGATGAGAGTATTGGACATCGGCGGCGGCTTCACGGCTGGAATACAATTTGAAGAAGCGGCTTCAACCATAAGAAACGCTCTTAAGACCTATTTCCCCCACACAACAGGGATG
>NW_010362819.1:132197-164633 GCF_000414095.1 Morus notabilis
AATTGAAAGAAGCGGCTTCAACGATAAGACCCGCTCTTAAGACCTATTTCCCCGACACAACAGGGATGAGCATCATAGCCGAGCCGGGCCGGTTTTTCGTAGAGTCGGCTTTCACGTTAGCCGCCAACATTATCGGGAAGCGAGTGAGGGGGGAGCTGAGGGAGTACTGGATAAACGACGGTGTTTATGGGTCCCTTATGTGCAGCGCACTGTTTGAGCCGAAAAATTTGACGTGCAGGCCTCTTGGCTGCAACTCCAACCGTGAGAACCCAACATGTGAAGGAGCTTTAACCTACAGCTCGACGGTGTTTGGACCCACTTTGGATGCACTTGATACTGTGATGAAAGGCCATGGGCTACCGGATCTTGAGGTCAACGATTGGCTTGTGTTCCCCAACATGGGTGCTTATTCTTCGGCTCTTAGGTCAAACTTCAATGGGTTTAACACGTCAGCTTTTTCAACCTACCTGACCTACTCAAACCCTAGCTAGCGTGGTGATCACAAGCTTGGCCAATTGGTCAGTGACACCAACTATCAATTAGTAGGAAAATTAAAAAAAAAAAAAAAAAAGTCCAAACGTAATTAAATTATTTGCGATGCAAAGTTTATTTACTACAGTGAGATTTTTGTTTGAAATAAGCCGCCCTTGTCAGTTGTTGTATGTTTGAAAAGTTGAGTAAGATAATACACAAAACAACCAGTGAATGCACTGAATGGAGTTGTTTATTTTATCTTATATTATCTTTTTTTTCTTAAAATTCAAACAGAGTTGTTTATTTTGATTGACCCAAAGAATTAATCTGTAACTTTTTCATATCACTGAAGTCACTCGATCGGAATGTATTTTTTGACTCCGGATTATTTTTGTATCATTCATTTGAGCCATAGGTGGAAAACCATTTTCTTGAGATCGCTTACAGTACTATTTTAACTTCTCAAGAATAGCTGGAGGCGCTTCATCTGGCTAGAGTTGGGAGATCATTTTTTTTTTTTGCCTCCTTATCATTGCTCACTGTTGCTTGCTCTTTCCTTTTAAACTACAGGAACTGTTGGGAAAATTTGCCTAACACCTAAGTAAATAACAGAGAACGAAAAATAACGAACGAAAAAAAAGGCACAAAATCACACCAAAGATTTTATACAGGTTTACTAATTTGGCTACGTCATAATTCTGCCACCGCAGATTCCACTAATTGTTAAAGAAATTTGTTACAGAGAAAATCACGAGTTGATTACCAATTCGTTTGCCCTTCCCTGCATTCTTTGTGTTTCTCTCACTTAAAAGATGTTTCATAGCCTCACACTCCAATTTTCTCTCAGAAAATTCGTGATAATAAAACCCTAGAATCTTACGTATTTATATAATCCCAAAACAAGGGAGAAAAACCCAAAAAAAAAAAAAAGGCCTAAAACCGACTTCCTCGCGTGCAGCCCCCAAAAAATAGGCCCTTGGCACTGCGGTGCTCACCTGGTTACGCCTCAAACTCGCATGCGCACCTTACTGGCGCTGAGGCCAATTTCTAGAGTGCCATGGTGATGTGCCTGCTGCTGCATGCAGCAGCCTTCTGGCGCCGCGGCGCCCAAACCCAAGGCCACGGTGCTGCGCCAATTTTTTTTCCTTCCTTTTTCGTTGCTTTTCTTCTACACGTGATTAGGCTCCACTTCTTCTAACAGGAACCGTATTTGATTGGCCAAATGAAGCCGAGTTTAAGTAAATGCACTCTAGTAGAACTATGCTTTCTACCAAAGGATTGCACATAGTACTTTTGTCTTTGGAATGTATGAGAGTGTGTAAAGCCATGGTAACTTTAGTTTTACAAGTTAGAAACATCTCAATCGTAAAAGGTCCTGCAGTCGCTCTTTACCATCTTTTTAAATGCCAGATTCATCCCCCATCAAATAATTACATATAAGAACACACAAAAATTGGAAAAAAATAAAAAGAAATAAAAAAACTAAGAATTGAAGAGCATAAAAGTCAAAAACAAAAGAAGCCAAACTAAACCTGAGTTTTATCGTACTATTTCAGTACATATTCAGCCGCAGCTCTAATATTGTCAGAATTTGGATCACGAGGTGTAATCAAACCAACACGGTCTATTTTTTCTGATTCCAATTCTTCAACATATTAACAAACGCAAAATATGAGAAAGACAGGGATAGATGTAATAGAGAGAGACATTAGACGAGAAAACCGACTTCGCAAAGCCGCATATCACAAATCCGACAACAATTAAGGAGATGGCAATTTTGAAAACCAGATCAAGCACGTTTTTTCTTCTTGATATATACTAAAATTCAGAAAATATAGTACGGATAGTAACCATGAAAAAACACACAAAGAGTTGAGATTAGAGACGGCTTTCTACATTTATGATAGTGATCATGAAGAGTGTGTTTAGAAGAGGGATTCGTGTCATGGTTCGAATCATGGTTCGTGGCTCGTTACAGTATTTTCTCTCACAAAAAATACACATAAAATGAAAATGGTTCTGAATCCATGAACCAAACGTCCCAGAAGTATACAATGTCGAGGTTGAGTCACGCCGTCAACAAAAATTGCACATCTGGCGCAATTAATTTTATGAAATTTTATCCGACATTTTGTTCGTGTATATATTTATGTATATTAGAGTTAGAATTCAGGTTAAACATAAGTCCAAATGAGATCTTGAGGTCAGTGACTATTTTTTAAAAACATTTTAATTGAGAACTTGAGATTTTTATATTATTTTGTTGTTAATTTATGTATCAAATCAGACCCTTAATTTTTTCATTCGAGGTTAACCCTTATTTAATTGAAAAAAATATATTATTACTAAAATCAGATATATTTTGTGGAAGTATTAGTCTGAACAATAATGTTTAATTGTTACTCCAATAGGCTTATAGAACATTTATACGATTTTTTTTAGTAGAAAAGAAAAAACGACATGGTCATAGTAACATGTTTACAAACGACGTGCATAGAGAGAGAATTAGGATCAACAATGATATAAAAAAAAAGCATACAATACTGACTAAATTTATTAGCAACTCCGAGAATAAGTGGTAAAACATCAACCTTAATAGGAACAAAATCATTCGAACATATACTGCTGCAAAATGCGATATCAAGAGCTCCAAATTTAAAACAAAGCCAAAATTACAGTTTCTGCATCAGTTACATAAAAGGGCAAGAATGAAAACCACCGAATATATATAAAACTAGTTTCATTGTAGATACATAAACAAGTAACTAAAAACAACTCTCGTTTCATAACTCAAGTTTTTGCTACAGTGTTCTCTCACAAAGCAACGTTTTTTACTACAGTATTTTCTCTCACATTAATTCATTTTTAACTCAAATTCTTAACTTGAACTAACGAAACGAACGAGACTTTAAAGTCTCGAGAGACGTGTAAATGCAATAGCTCCCCAAAAAAGTCCAACTTCCCCTACAAAAGCACTAACAACAAAGCAGTACTGCTAAGGTCCAAAAGAAGAAAAAGCTTAGGGATAATGAATTGCTGGCCTACAGAAATCCACAATGAAACGTCTTTCTCGTTTGGTAAAGTCGAAGCTATCTAAAAGGGCTTCATAGTAACACCCGTCCGAAGCCTCAAAAGTTAAATACATCTTAATTATTGAAGTTTTTCTGTTTTTGAAGTCGCTGTTACCATCTTTTTAAGCTCCAGATTCGTCCCCTAAGATAAACAAAAAAAATTAAAAAACAAATTAACAAATTAGAAAAAAAAAAAACAAAACTATAAATTGAACAGCATAAATGTCAAAAAAACAGAAAGAAACCAAACCAAAATTCCTTAGTTTTGTTGTACTCTTTCAAAGAAAATTCAGCCGCAGCTCTAACACGGTCAGAATTTGGATTACGAGGAAAAACCAAACCAACATGGTCTCTTGTTTTTAATGTCAAGTCAAAAACATGGAACCCCTGAAATTAGCAGACGCAAATAAGAGAAAGAGAGAAATAGAGAACAGAGGCAAAACCAAAGATTAAAATCCAATTTTTTAGTACCTCAAAAGCCTTCATTTGCAATTGCTTCAATATCTTTTGACGATTTAAACGAGAAAATTAAACCTACTTCTCAAAGCTGGATATATCACAAATCAAATAACCATTAGAGAGATGGAAATTTTGAAAACCGGTTTAACATGGTTTTCTCTTGTTCAAACTACAATCGTTTTTTTATTCTCAGAAAAAAAAATACACTTTCCTCTTTAATTGTTCTTAGCTATAAAGTTAATTATTTTTCCCAATCAACTCATTGTTCTCATTAAACACATTACTTCTCTAAAAAGCGGAACAAACTTTAATAATAATAAAAAAACAAACTGTCTCCGCAAATTATAGAAGAAACTATGCTTAACTAGATTTAAAATTAAAATTTACTATCTTTTAATTTGAAACGAGTGTGAAATAATTTAATGATTTTTTTTTTAATTTTGTGCTTGAAATTGATGATTTTTCACTTTTTTTTAACGGGGTAAGAGATTTGAACTCATCGGTGGAATTAGGTGTAAAATTTCTGCTAATCTATGCCTGCAATTATCCCTTTAGATTTTTTGAATTCTCAAAAAAGAAGCTTTCCTTTTTTATTGTTTTTACCCCATTCAAAAAATATATATTAGCTATAAAGTTTATAATATCTTTCTCAATCCACTCATTGTTCTCTTTAAGTTTAAACACATTACTTCTGTAATACGCAGGATAAATTATTGTTGATAATGAAAAATCGTCAACTCAGAATTTCAACTCTCTGGGAACACTCGTGTCAAGATTCACACAAAACTGCCAAAAAAATAATTGCAGAAAATAAATGGACACGAAAGGTTTATAGTGGTTCGACATAAACTCTTGTCCTACATCCATTTGTGGATGCACTAATTCTCAGAATTTACAATTTCTCTTAGAGTAGGAAAAATAGTGCGTAAAAAATCAAATGAGGAGTTCATCCTTTATTTATAGGCTCTCCTGAATTCAAAGACTCTTATCCCTAATTTCCCGATGACGATTCCTTTATCTCCACTAATTAGGGGATTTTATAGCTATATCTCCATATTTGAATATCCAAATTTGGGGGAATTATTTTCGTTGATCAACATCTGATCTTTCCATTTGAATTCAGATATTTGATGAGGTTTATCCTCTCCTGATTTGGCAGGATTGGATTTGAATTTGATCTTCTAGTCTTTTCTCTGATTCTATAGACTTCTAAACGCAGAGACCTTCAAAGGCTTTTAAGAACTTCTTGACTTCAATGCCTTAGCTTTAAGAGTGCTCCTCAACCTAAGGATATTTCCTTAACCGTCAATTCTCGACGTTAGGGATCAGCCCTGGCTTCCAGAGCTCTCGACGCATGTAACTCAAGAGGATGGTCTGACTGCTCGACCATGGTGCAACAATTATTAAGAGAGAAACTTTCTCGACAAATATAGAAGACATTATTTTGCCAAAGACGCCAAAGAGGTATTAATATCTGCATATGCATTAGAAGTACACAGTCTTTTTAATCTAATTATGATTATACATGTTTGTTGTTGAGCACCATTTGTTTTCATTTCTTTCCTTTTCAAAATACACATATATATATATATATATAGATGGAGTATAAATATATTTGTATAATTTGGAAGAAGGACCAATATGTCTTTTGTAGTTGTAATTCAATCACATACCTGATAGAAGTAATAAAGATATATGTCCCCTCAAAAATAGATATCATAAGTAACGACGTGATGAGTAACAAAATGAATATAAAGAAACATTAACATCTTGATTTGAAGTAAACCATCAAGGGCTGGTTGTAGTACGGACGCTAATAAAAGGCTAGTTTAACATTTTGGTTTGTAGATTCTGTTATTTTGCAAGTTTCATGACCATAAGAAGACTTGATTTGACGGAGTGTTGTTTTTTTTTAAATTATTCTATTTTGAAATTCAACAATATTGAAGTTTTTCATGATTCACAGTTTTAAGATTTATATCTCTTGTTCTTTGATAAAATATGCAAGGCTCTGTCAAAAGACTCAAAAAAAAATATGAATATGCAACGTTTTTTATTTTATTTTTTGTTTTTTTTTATAATTAAGGAATATGCAACATTATCTCTGCAAAGGTCTCTCTTTTTTTTTTCCCTTCTATTACAATGTGTAAATTTTATATTTTTGGATTTCTTTTCTTTTCTCTTATTTAAAAAAAAAAAAAACTTATTAAAAAAGGGGACTACTATATAGTAAAGGGGAGCATGTAACCTTTAAAGCAATAAAGCACGGATACTAATCTAATCTTTTAATGAGTAGGAGGAATTTTTGAAAGGAGAGAAAAGTTTTGAAATTCTAGAGTGTCTTAATTGAGAAGTGGGGGTCCCTTTTATAGAGTTTACAAGAGACAATGGCTTTGTCTCTTTTCAATGTGGAACAAAATGCTTTTCCAGCCTTTTTTCTAATTTTTTGGGAGTTTTTCTAACTTTATGAGAGCACTTTAAGAGACAATTTTTCATTCACTTATCCACCATTTTGAGCAAATAAATACATCATTTCGATCTCCTCACAGTGGAGAATACAAATCTAAATTGAACCATCACTAATACGAAATGAGTTTTGCTCAAATCGAGTCTCAAAATAATACTCTGAAAAAAAGTTTTCAAGCCATTTTTCCAACGTAACAACTATATGTAGTAATCAAATTCAGGAAACATATATGGGTTTCCAAGAGACCTTGAATGCAACTACATACAAGCGTTTGGATGAGGACCCTGCAGAGACTTACTTGATTTTGGACAATACTGATATTGGAAAATAAAAGCGGTATCTGATTTTGATAACCCCAAAATTACTAGCAAAAGTAGCTTTTTAACTATTTTAATGAAATTTATCTAAAATTTAGAGAGTTTCTTGGGGTGCTCTAATGGTAGTAATAAGTATATGGCAAGCAGGAAATGCAGCTATATGTATGCACGAGGAAGGAGTATTAAAGAAGGGAATCTTTATCTCTGATTGCTCAAGAAATAGCAGTCAAATAAACAATCGCCTTTAAATTAATGCAGATTCTCAAAAAAAAAAAAAAAAAAAAAAAAAAAAAAAAAAAAAAAAAAAAAAAAAACCGGCTATATGATTTACTCTTCCTTCATAATTGTAAATATTAGACAACGTCCCTACTAATTGCATTTACTCCCCCAACCGACATCTTATCGTTTCTTTCCATCCCAGAATACATGGGAAGTAAAGGGAATGGAAAATAATATCATATATATATATATATCACACATATAGTAACGTAAACCTTATAAATATGTGAAAATGTGGTCCCGTTCATTTTACCGATTCGAGTTTAGAATTTAAGTTTTGTTATAGCAAAAAACTCTCAGAAACAATCACGTCTAACTTTTTTGCTACAGTAATAAACTCTTACATAAAGTCACATCTTAATTCGAATTAAAAACTTACATCAGCAAACTAAATAGGCCTGTAATATTAATTTGCCGGTTTTTTTTTTCTTTGTCAAATGTAAAGGCAATTTGACCCTTATAAAGACTATTTTTTTTTTTTGTTGGGTTTTTTTTTTCCTTATTTTATCTAAGGTGCGATTTGAGTCTAGTTAGAACAGCCTTGTCTGAGGATTGAGGACCCTATCATAAGATGTAGAATCAACGGGGAAGTTTATAAATTTTAAGTAAATTACAGTATACATATATATGATTTACGCCTTTTGAAAGTAAACGACTGATGTATGAGAAGTAATGTTTATATGAAACTTTTCTCCCGTCTGTTAATGCATGATATCCGTTTTTTTCCTTTTAAGACGTGATATCCGATCGATTTGCAGTTGAAAAAATTTAAATACGAGCACTTGACTTTTCCTGTACGTACTTATGGATTTAAAAGGTCATGAATCATCTCACGAAATGTCTTTGAATTATTGAAGTTTTTCTTAGTGTGTATAAATATATATATATATATATATATACAGCGTCCGAAAGCTGTTATGATTCATGAATATTCATGATCAGCTAATGCTAAACACAGAATATTAGAGATCTCCTTTTTTTTTTTTGTGCTAGCTGGAAGATTTGCAAATTATTAACAGCTATAAATCTTTATAAAGAGTTCTTATAAGTATGTAATACGTTGGCTCAACTAATCTAGCATATATATATATAGTTCCATGAAATTGCCCGAATATATCATGGAAAGGGAAAACCAAAGATAGAGAAACGTACGGACCTCAAAAGAGAGACTCATTTGTTCTGACCACCAGCGAGTTGCCATAATATCATGAAGAAATATGAAAGAGATCAACTAAGATATTGGCACGGCTCAATCAAAAAGCAAACAAACCACAACAAATATATATATATATATATATATATATATATATATTTTCCTTTTCTTGGTTGATGTGTCGTTTTCTTCTCTGAGTGAACCGGGCCAACATCACAGTAACTCTTTCAAAGTAAACGTAAAATCAAGCTGAACTTTGCTCTTCGCTTCTATACATGCTTCCTCTCATGACTTAGATTATTATAAACAAAGGAAGAATTTATATAGAAGTAGTAGAAGAAAAGGATATTTAGGAGGATGAAAATGATATGGTGACGAGTAAGGAAATTAGAGGTGTGGAAGTATATATAATAATGGTGATAGAAAATGGGAATGTCTCGTATTAATTAATTAAATTCAAAGAAAAGAGAGAGAAAGTTGATCTGTTGCAGGTAATGCATTAAAACCATGGTCTACCAAAACCCACAACCCAAGGAAGAACCAGAGCATTCAATGACAACCAACGCTCAAGCTCCATAATATTCTTTTCTTTCCCATCTTTATTTTCTCTCTCTTTCTTCTCACGTCTTCGATCGAGAAACCCAGGAACAAGCACAAGCAAGGCTATCCCTATACATACATATATACATATATATATATATATATATGCCTGTGTATGTGCACAGACTGCAACATATTAATAAAAAGTGAATCGAACCACCTAAGATGATAAGGCTTTATCTCAGTAATACTGAACTGTTTCTTAAATACTATATTTGGAATCTCACCAGATTAACCAGTTCGTATTAATGCAACTTGTGAGACTTTTGGTTATTGGTCTCTGTTTTCTTATTTATTTTTTAGTTTTTAGCTATACGTACCGGGGGAGGAAATTTGTTCAGCGAGAGCCACCCTTCATTAATTGACGGCATTTATGCCAGAGATCGACAGAGATGGAGAAAAACAGGGCTCCTACTTTTTATTGTTTTATAGCTGCTATGTCCTCTTTCTATAGGATCATATTCAACTAGGGTATTGGCGGTTTTTAATGCTCCGTTTGTTTCGAGAGTTTTTAGTATGATTTAGGATCATAGTTCTTGATTTGTTACGGTATTTTTCTAAAAAAAAGTTAAATTTTAAAATTCAAAATAACCAACAATGATTTTGAAACCACGAACCAAACGTCACTTAATATATTCAAAATTTTAATACGTCGTTTAATGTTTTTGTCGTTTTCTATTGAGATAAGAGATGTTTTTATAATGAGGGAAAATAGATGTTTTCTTTTGGAATTTTGCTGTTCTAATTTCTTGACTTAGATGTTTCTCAATTTATTGTGGTAAGAAACGCTGCAATTTTCCAAAGATGTGTCGTCTTGGTGACTTGTGTGGTTGTTTCTAAATTGGTCGTCAGTTATTAAAGACGCGATCCTTTTCAGCGTTCTTATCTAAATTTTTTTTTTTTTTAGTTTATATATGTAGCTTTTCACAATGTTGCGCTTAATTATACGTGGTTGTCGTTTTTTAGGACGCTGCCTTTTTTCAGAAATTCATGGTTTTTAAGAGCCGTGTTGTATGATTTATTTTTCAGGATGCTGTCGTTTATTTGAAACACATTGCCGTTCCTTTACTCTTCCTTTCTTTTTGAACTTTTCGTTTTCAAAATATGTGTGTCAGTTTCGTATATACGTGGTTGTCGTTTTTTTTGGAGACTGCCGTTTATTTGAAATTCATGGTTTTAAGAACCGTATTTGTATGAACATTTTATATATGATTTATTTTTCGAGATGCTGTAGTTTATTCTAAACATATTGTCGTTCTTTTATTCTTCCTTTCCTTTCGTTTTGAACTTGTCGTTTTCCAGATCTATATTATCTCAAACATCATAGACACTCGTTCTTAAACGTCTTGTTTTTAAAGACATAGTCATTTGATAATATACTATATTCTTGTTATGATGTCGTCATTTTAAAGAGATATTCTGTTGCTTCATGATTAATTTACGTTGTTTCTTCAATGTCTTTTTCAACATGTTGTCGTTTCTGGAGTCGTCTTCTGCGCTTCCTTAACTTACTTTCACTTTTACTCTTTTCCTAACCTTTAGATTTACATTTCCTAGCTTATCAGAAACGTTGTCGTTCTTAATATTCATTGTCGTTGTCGTTTCTCTAATTTAGTGGCGTCTTCATGATACCGGTTCTGTCATTTGTGGGAGACATGTTTTCCTTCGATTCAATCGTTTAATATGATGCCATTTGACAATCGGGAATTTTATAATATTAATCAATTGGAATGTTAGTTTTCGTATAATAATGACATTCTGTCGTTTCAAAAAAAAAAAGAAAATAAAAACAACGGTTGTCTCATTTTAGCAATGAAATTATTTAATATAAGTACGAGATCTTCAAAGTTTCAACGTTTTTTTGTGTTTTAATTGATTAATTGTGGAGCGGGCAGAAGGGGCATTCATTATGTTCTAATTTGCTTATTTTCCCCCGCAAAAATTAGAGAGTAAAATTAATGTAACAAAGTATACATATATGTGTATAATATGTGCAAGCTTAACCATTTATTTAATCATCCAATAACATTTCCGTACTTTTCATCCTATGAAATTGAAAAATGCTAGTTTATAATTATCACCATAGTTTTACAGAGACTGAAGTGCAAGATTGTATTGAACCTATTATTAATTGTGAGTTGTAGAGTTGACATGTGAAATTGAAAATTTTTCAAAATGATTGTTGATTACCACTCTTGGTAATTATTTTTGTGGGCTTCGTTCACTTGCGGATTTGAGTTTTTAATTTGAGCTGAGATATGATATTTTTTTAGAGTTTTTAACTATAGCAGAAAAAATTAGATACGACATTTTTTAAAAAATTTTAACTAAAAACTCAAATTGATAAAATAAACGAGACTTCAATAGAATTTCCTACAAGCCAACAAACCACATAAAAGTATCAAAGCGATGAAATATCATTATGAGAGGAGATTGAACCCATCCAGAACTCCATTTTTTTTAAACCAAGACTTCTTTTCTGTTTTGAGTCTTCAACATAGTACGATGAACTGTAGCCATTTCTCTTTGGACCATCTTGGGATTCCATGGAAAAATCGAGGCATCTGTTGCTGCTGCTATACCTGGTAGTGACATCTATTGTGTTTCTTAGCTCTTCACAGCATTGTGTCTTTTTTTGTATAGAAGAGCGCCTATTCATCCCTATAAAATCAAGACTCTGCTACTTACAAAAATAGGTCTCACTAGATGGATAAATGAGACCTATATTTTGAGTGATGAGAATTTATCATTATGGGGATGTAGTGTACTTAGTAATAGTGAACTAGAACATCTAAGGAGATGTTTAGTATGAGGATTTTAGAATCGGAATTATAGTTCTGGTTCAAACCAGTATTTGTTTAAAAAAGTAAAAAGTAGTTTTGGTTTAACTCGACAAAATCAATATTTAGGCCTCGTTCACTTCGCGGATTCGAGTTTTCAATTCGACCTGGGATGTGACATTTACTGAGAGCTTTTTACTGTAGCAGAAAAAGTTAGACGTGACATTTTTTGAGAGCTTTTTACTGTAGAAACCTAAAACTGAAAACTCGAATCGGTGAAGTGAACGAGACCTTAGTTTGGATGGTTTTGGTTCAAGATTTAAACCATGATATAATGTTTTAAACCATAATCACCATTGGTTCTAAAACCACTCCTCTCTTAATTGTTGGTGGTTCAAACATCTGATTTTAGTTGTAGTTCTAAAACTATGATTTGAACCCAAAATCATGAATTATGATTCTGGTTTCAAAATCAAAATTAGAAACTCTGATTTAAACCTACATACTAAATGAAGCCTTAGCCATTTTTTAACTAAATAAATCAAAAACTGTTTTTTTTAAGTTAATCCAAACGGGCCCACACTGAAAAGAGAAAACTGGTACACCTTTGCGTCCCAATTTTCTGCATACAACGAAGAGCTTCCCACTGCCATATGGCTTATACGTCACCGGATCAAATGACCACACAACTCCATGAATCTTCACGAAAATTCTGGAAGATATTCCTTTTAGAGCTTCTGACCGACCAGCACAGAATGTGGCTGACTCGGTGGCCATCACATTACTCCACCATTAACTGAGTGGGCGTGGAGACTTAAAAATTGGTAGTGTGTTTTTTATAATTTAATTTCATAAATTATCCCAACTACATATTACCCTTCTTTGGAAAGCCCTTACCTATAAAGCACGAGTTTTGATTTGGTATTTAATATAACATTTTACTTTTTTTTTTTGGTATTAAAACTGCCTAGTGGGGGAAAAAGGCATTGTCACTAGAGAGTAAGGAGATAGGAGCATAATAAGGTCCACAAGGGCCGCGATGATTAATTTGCCAAGTTCCAATGTTTGGTTCATCATGGGCATAACTCACTTTTAAGTGGGTATTTTTTGCTCATTGCTTGGCCAATGGCCAAGCATAGTGCGTAGGACAATAGCACGTGTAGCCATGTGATTGGGCACAACCACACTGTCCAAGCCCTGCCTCAGTCCCCCTAGACATTCCAGCCACATTGTGTATTTCACATTCATGCCTTATGAAAAAGCCATACTAGGATTTTATAATGTAGAAAAGTCGTCCATTCGGAGGAGAGAGAAGTTGGGGTGTGATAAAGCTTTTAAGTAGCCAGTGTAAACCCCTATCAACTTTCCAAAAAAAAAAAAACTATTAATAATTCATGAATTATTTAAGGGAGAAAGAGGGAAATATGTCAATATTTGAGATGAATTAAACTTAATATGTTAATAATTTACATAAGTTAATAAATAGGTCAAATTATTATTTTTATCCATAATTTATCTGGTTATGAACCATAACTTGACAAGTTATTGTTCATAATTGTCCATAACTTGTCTAGTTATGAACTATAACTTGATAAATTTATCCATAACTTGTCTGATTATGAACCATAACTTGACAAGTTATGGCCTATTAATTTCTATAACTAAAAATTGGTCTATATACTTTCTTAAGCTTTTCATATTGGCATATTTTTTACTATTTTCCATTATTTAATCGTCATACTAAATTTATGACCCGTTTATTTTACCAATTCAAATTTTGTTAAAGTAAAAAACTCTAAAAAATAGTTACATTTAACTTTTTTATTACAATAAAAAATTTTCATATAAAATCACATCTCAACTCAAATTAAAAACTTAAATCAGTGAACTAAACGGACATTTATCTTCCAATCCTCAAATTAAAATGGAAAATAAAGTTTATGAAGTCCAACCTTATGGGTGTAATGTGTAATTATCTAATAAGATTCCGAGGGAGTTCGTGGGGGATAACGAGACAAGCGAGATTTTTTTCTATTGGCTAAGACCAAAGATGGGGTGGTGATGCTATCAATGAATCATATTGGATAATGATCATTTTTTGCAAATTAATAAATAATCAATAACCAATTCTTTTATGTGTCTATATGTAAGTCTATTTCTTAACGACCACCAAAAGGCCGTGATATCAGCAAGGCAAGAAAAAGCATTGTTTGAATCCACGTCGACATCAAATATGAGCTTATGGGTGCGCATTGCGCCCCCAATTAACGTTCGTCTTCTTAAAGGGAAGAAAAAGAGAGAGAGACAAACCAAAATCCAACAGAGTGACATTACAGAGGGAGAGGGAAACAAAGGTGGAGAATAAAAAAATAATAATAATAAAAAGGCTCTTTTTCTTGCCTTTTTCCATTTTCTTGCTATTTTCCTTTCAGGCAAAAGAAAGCTCTCTCATTTCTCCTCGTAAAAAAAGTTTTTTTTTTTTTGTGTGTGGCTTTTTCTTGGTTATTTATGCGCTGGGGCGTTTTTGTCTTTGACGGTGTGTGATCATGGGGGACACGGAGAGTTGCAGTAGCAGAGCCGTTGATATGTCGTCGTCGACTCAGAATCGGAAGCACAAACAGAAAGTTCATATTTACAATGTTGTTCTTCGTCGACTCATGGCCTTGAACGTCGCCGACTCCAGAATTCCTGGTTTCGAGGATGATCTCTGGGCTCATTTTTATCGCCTCCCTACTCGGTACCTCCAAACCCTAGCTTTTGCTTCCACACACACACACACACACACATATATATATATATATATAGACACACACACACGCATGCATATTTTAAATTTATCTGTATATTTTATATATACGTGTACATATACACGTATATGTATACCATATACATGTACGTGTATATGTTCGGAAGTACGGTATTTATATGATTGAGCCGGGAGCAAATTTCTAAAGCTTGTCTTTATTTGTTGTTGATTTTCTTGGTAACGAAGTGAATCCTTTACAAGTGTTTCTTTTTTTTTTTTCCATAATGTGGGCCGGTTTTTCCTGATCAGAATCTTTTGAATGTTTTATCTTACTTTTCAGATAAATGATTAATTACAATTGGATGTTCTCTCTTTGGCTAGGAGTGAAATTGAGGAATATTTGAATTGTTTCAACAGAATCTTTGAGTTTCTCTCTGGTTTAAATTTATATTTTATTTTTTTATTTTTTCATAGAAAAGTATTGCCTTCTGGATGCTCTTTGGAAGAGAATAATGGTCGCCGAAGTGTTGATCATTGAAAAATCCAAAAAATAAAAAAAAAAATAAAAAAAAACAGGGGAAAGAAAAACAACCATACAAAAGACTGTTTGTGCTTGTCTGATTAGTTATACAGATGAAAAACAGTTGTACAAGATTTTAAGACTGCTATTTTTACCGAAGGACACGGAAAAAAAAAAAAAAAAAAAAGAGACTGGCTTAGTTCTTAAAATTTTATTTTGGGCTTGTCTGATCAGCTTGAGGATAAAACTTTACAACTTTTATTGTTGTCTGTGTAGATTAAACAAATTAGGGACATAAGTTAAAATCAGAGGGGATATACTATTAATTGGGATACTAATTGGCTTATTAAAAGGTACGCACTGGATGTGAATGTGGAGAGGGCACAAGATGTTCTTATGCACAAAAGACTGCTTCAGATGGCACATGACCCTGCTACTAGACCTGCAGTTGAAGTCCGTCCCGTGCAGGTAATTCACAAAACTCCTTCGAAGTTTGTTGATGTAGGGAAAAGGGAAATGCAATAATTGAAGCTTGCCTCTTGGCTTTATATATTTTCCTTATACTAAATGGAAATACATTGTTTAATCAACTGTAGAAGTGGTCCCTATTGGGATTTCAGGGATATTGAGTTCTTTTAGCTATAAGACTTTTGGGGTATCTCGCATATTGATATGAGTAAAAAATGAGAGGACACTGAGTTAAGCTATATAAAAATCAAGGAATGCGTTAGAAACATGTGCAACTGTGCATCCCAGCGTTCATTATTTGTTTTTTTCTGTTTCTTAGTTCATGGTGGGAGTTATCTCATTTCAAGTAGATGTCAATATGCTTATTATAGTCAAAAGGTTTTATTAATGGTAGTAGGTGAGCTCTTTGAAGTTCTTTGCTTCGCTAACTGCAATAGACAATATCTCTTTTATGCAGGTTCATTTGACTTCAGGTCCCGATTCACAAAGAAAAGTGGGAGTGTGGTCCCCTTATGCTAGCAAACAAAGGCATGGCTAAAGAAAAGGACCATTTATTGATACCTCGTATAAGAAGCTAAATATACTCTAACTATCCTTTTATCATATATTTCAGCGTTCATCCACCACCAGCTTTCGATTTGTCACCTGACCTCAAACTTGCTCTTGAAGCCAACCAGTTGTGCCTTCATAATTGGGATCATACTGTGAATTCCAGTCACTTGCATTCCCGGTAAAAAGTTCTAATTGTCATATCTTTTTCCCATGCAGTTCTCCATGGCAAATAATTTTTTGAAAGTTGTGTCATTCCAGTCAAATAAATTCCCAAATATTTATTATTTACACAGGCCAATGCATGAGATTACAATTTCAACAAATGACAAGCCGAAACTTTTTAGTCAGGTAGCTTTGTTGGTGTCCTTGAATAGTGTTTTGTTCTTGCTATGGTTATTCCTAAAAATTCAATAAATTTTCCTTACAGTTAACATCCTTACTGTCTGAGATTGGCTTGAACATTCAAGAAGCACATGCTTTTTCTACGATAGATGGCTACTCTCTAGATGTTTTTCTTGTTGATGGCTGGACACTTGAGGTATTTTCCTTAGACGCATGATAAAAGCAAATTGATTATTGGTTCTTATGGATGTTTGATCATACATAAACTAGTTATTAATATATCCGTGAATCATATAACTTAGTGTTTGCGGATTCTGTCAGTTGTTGTTTCTTATTATCCCTAAATCTTCAACTTCAAGTTTTCTTTTGTTCTGTTAGATATGTTCCTTCTGGAACCGGTTGATTTTTATTCGTATTTGAAATTTATAGGAAACAGAGCAGCTTAAAGTTGCACTAGCAAAAGCAATATCAAGGATTGAGGTAATGCAACTTATTTAGTTATACACTACACTCCTCTTAGAAATGGAATTATTTTATTTTTTTTCCTCATTTGAAAATACTTTTTCCTAATAAAAGTATATTATAATATCGGATATATGCTTTTATATCTCTGTTTATATTGTTCTACGAATACAGCAATCTTACTCTATGTAAAAGTTGGTTTGGCTAGTAACCCTGTACTTGTATGACACGATTGCAATTTTTAAGAAGTTATCTATCAATATGACATTTTTCTTCTAATTGAATTGTAGAAGCATCCTGGGTCAAAATATTTGATTTCTCCAGCAGGCGAGCAAGAGGTTGAAGTTAAGTCGATCCTTAATCATGTACACATCCCAAATGATGTTTTTGACAGCAGGGATATTGATTTGCGCTTGTTGAAATTTGAAAAGAAAATCGCTTCTGGATCCATTGGAGATTTGTGAGTTTTTTCTGTCTTTGAACATACTGTTTCTTTGGCACACCGCACACGAGTATGTCTTGCATATTCTGATCCAGTGGCCTCAGGTACAAAGGTACTTTATATAATCAAGATGTGGCTATTAAAATTCTGAGGGCCGAGCACCTAAATGAAACTATACTCCGGGAATTTGCGCAAGAAGTGGATATCATGAGGTTTGTTGCAGTACATATTTAACCACTGCCTTTCTTTCTTTTAGGTCATTTTTTTTTTCTTTTAAATCTCTTCTAATCCAAAAATCTAGAAACATAAATATTGAAACCCTTTTCGTTCTTTTCAATAGACAAAAATGTTGATCCCTCTCTGAAATAACCAAGCATCCCTTTTCACTCCTGTAAACTTGTAGGAAGCTTCAGCACAAGAATGTACTCCAATTCATTGGGGCATGCACCAGACCTCCAAACCCGTGCATTGTAACTGGTAATTGAAATGACTCTCTAACTACATCTACTACCGGCCTTTTTTTTTTTTGGTACTAGCGGTTAGTTGTATGGTTATTATATGTCAAATCAATTTTCAATAATCCGTTAGTTTGTATTACAGAATTTATGTTTGGTGGAAGCGTATATGACTTTCTGAAACAAAATGGTGTTCCACTTCAGTACTTGCTTAGAGTAGCAATTGATGTTTCCAAGGGAATGAACTACTTACACCGAAACAACATAATACATAGAGACCTCAAAGCTGCAAACCTTTTGATGGATGAAAATGGAGTAAGAATCTTTGCTTCTTTTCTCTCTCTGCTTTTTTTTTTCTTTAAGTACTTTGTAATCTAGTTGGACTTGTCTTAGAAGGAACTGCTCTGAAATAGAATCACAGTTCCCTTCCCTGAGGTTTTCATGATCCCATCCTGCCTTAACTCATTGTAGAATATATGTTATCCTATTTTATTGCCTCATGTTGATTAGAACAGGGCATATGTTTTGCCTTGGTAATTGCGATCACCTTTTTCTTCCCTTTATTAGCTCGCGTTTCCTTGAAGTTCATATTTGCTTTCTTTACACTTGTTTTTCTCAAAACTAAAAGGATGCATATGCAGGCCTGTGCATCCATGTCCTTGTTTCGAAATGCTCCTTGTTGATAGGAGCTTAACCAGGTTATTCAAAGGCTATTTAAGAGCTTTAACATGCTGTTTTGAGCTTCCTTCTGCTTTAAGAGAGGAAATTATATTGACAGGTTGTTAAGGTTTCTGATTTCGGTGTTGCTAGAGTGCAAGCTGAATCTGGTGTGATGACTGCAGAAACTGGAACTTATCGTTGGATGGCCCCAGAGGTAATTTCTTCACGCTTTTTTATTGCTTTCTTGTGTGCCTTTGGTTGTCTTTCCCCATGATGTGCCGACACATGATTGTTTGGTGTTCATGAATTAAAGGTCATTGAACACAAACCTTATGATCACAAAGCGGATGTTTTTAGCTTTGGAATCGTGCTGTGGGAGCTGGTAACGGGAAAGGTAATGTCATCTCACTTTTAACGTCTTATTCTATTGAAACAAAATTATGGATTTCTTTCCCTCGCTCTTAATATCTATCCAGTGTGATGTATGGAAATATATGACAAAGGTGGAGTATTAGGGCCCGTTTAGTTCACTTATTCGAGTTTTTAATTCGAGTTGAGATGTGATTTTATGTTAGAGCTTTTTACTGTAGCAAAAAAGTTATATGTGACTGTTTCTAAAAGCTTTTTACTGTAGCAAAACTCGAATCGGTGAAATGAACAGGGCCTTAGAGTATTTCTATTGATTGGTGATGTCATATAGGCCCGAATCGGACATCCAATTGCTTCGATTTGAATTTTCCGGAGGATGTATATATTATATCAAAAAGATGGACAATCAAACATATTTCTCGATTCAATAGAAGCCCAAAGAAGTGAATAGGGTGCCATTTTCAGATTCATGTTTCTTTATCTTCCATTGAATTAGTTCGTCCTAGCACAGACTTCACATCATCCTAAGTGTTTTGTGACTGCAATCTCAGCTCCCCTACGAGGATTTGACCCCAATGCAAGCAGCCGTCGGTGTGGTGCACAAGGTATTTTTCCATCATCCTCAACGTAGCCTTTTATTTTTTAGCACATCTGTTGGCAAATTTTCCTCTTGATGAGATGCTGTCCAAGATCACTCCTGCGAAATTATCATAGACCATTTGTTTGAGAGCATTTTTTAATCTCGCAGCAACGAAAGGAAAATGATGTTGTGTTAATTTTATTGAGGAAATAAATTCGCAGGGCCTGAGGCCTACGATTCCGGCGCATACTGATCCAATGTTGGCGGAACTTATCGAAAAGTGCTGGCAACAGGAGCCATCTTTGAGACCTCAATTCTCAGAAATTCTTGAAACTTTGCAGCTTATGTCCAAAAGGGTACGGAAATTTCCAAAACCTACGACCTGACCTTTGTTTATTCACCAACGTGTACTTCAGGAAAGTTGTTAGTTTTGAAACAGGTTACGGACAAAAGAATGGGGAAGCAGAGGAGAAGTCATCACGAATAGCACCAGCTTTTATGCATGCCTGAAACCCGAACATCAACTGTTCATGATACGTCTTGTAATGATATTTGTCCAGGATTCATTTTCAATTAATTACAAGTTGTTTTCTAGTCCTGTGTATGTTAACGACCCAGAGAGGATTCATGAAAATCCAGATTTTGGAGCTTGACTAACTATATCAGGATTAGCTTTAAGCAGAGAAACAATTAAAAAAAATAAACAAAAAAGCATACGAACAAAAAAAAAGAAAAAAACAACTGAGAGAGTGATAGAGAGAAACAATGGGTGCGTTTGGAATTTGTTCTAAAATAATTTTATTTTTTGTATGAAAATAAAAATGAAAACGTTTTCAATCTTAAGTAGAAATTATTTCTGAAAATTCGTTTGGTAATTTTATTCTGAAATTGTTTTCAATATAAAAAAAAAAAAAACAGAAATACTATTTGGTAATTCATTTATACTTATCTCAACTCAACTATTCATAAATCATAACAATAATGTATATCATAACAACAATGTAAAGATCTAACATAAACAGAATTCAATCAATTCCTTTTTTTTTTTTTTAAAGATTTGGATGGTTGCCTAAATCTCTCTCTCCCACTTTGTTCTATCACTGTCAAATTACTGAAAAAAGCTCTGAGGACGATCTTCATACTCGTATTTGGCAATTCCCAGTGGAAGAACAATACCCATGACAAGAAGACTCACAAACCCAAAATCGACCACGATCATGAATTTGTTTTATAGGCTATGGTGATCGAAATACCACCACCAGAAGGATTTTTCTTAACAAAATAATAAAAAAAATAAAATTAAAAATCAGAACCTAGATCTACACCACCATTTCCCTATGTTAGATTCGTGACCCATGCTAGATCCGCACCCAACGGAGTCTATAGCTAGCACTGCGTTGGGCTCAGAAATCACAACCGTCACCCTCGCCGTCGGTTGCAACCGTCCTATCGAGCCCATGACCCTGGCTATAAAATTCATCCCCCAATTTTCCGGAACAAAGCAAAAGAAATCAAAATCAAATTAACTGAACATGGAATTTATTGTAGAGTTTTTGGTTGTTCTTGAACAAGATCTTAGAGAGAGAGAGAGAGATCAGGAGTCCAGATTGAGTATAGGAAAGAGAAAACGGAGAAGATAGTAGAGAAGAGAACGGAGAAGAGGAAGAGAAGTGAAGTTAAGAAAAAATTTCAGAGACTGGAGACGGAGAGAAAATGGAAACGGAGAAAATGAAAACGACTTTAATTCGTTTTTCAAAAATGCATCAATTTTTGAGAAAAATATAAAAACGTTTTTGTTTCTAATTTTGGTACGGTGCTGTCCCAACACGTTCTCCTTTCTATTTTCATTTTTTTCTGAAAAATGTGAAAAACGTTTTAAAAATGAAAACAAACACGCCTAATAAGTTCATTAATTTAATTTTATTTTTTTGCTTAGAAACATTACTTTCCACTAATTAGCTATAGATTCATGTCACATTACGCTAAAGTACATGCAATATTTGGAATGTATATATCCTAATTGGTATTCGACGTCCTAGTGTATTTCTGTAGCCACTTGACCACTCAGAAAAAGATTCGTAAAAGACAACAAGATTGATATATTATATGCTTAGAAAATATTTTCCCGAGAATAAATGCACTTCAGCTCTGATTCGGTGAATCGGGGGTGACGAAATCCTTAAAAATAATTCGGGCATTGGTGCTTCATGCAGACCTAAAAGAGACTTTTTGGTGTGTATATGTGCACATGTTCGTTGTAAAAATTGCTTTAATTTATTTTTTATTTTTTTCTTTTTGTTCTCCTTATGGTAAAAACGGCTAATAATTGGTTTGTAGTTTTCCCTTTTTTGATTACTCATTAACCTTCCATTGCATCATATCCTGGACTTGTCTCGAATTGACAGGGCCATATCCAAGTGAAAATGCAATAAGAAATATTGTACGAGCATTTTTACAGTTAAATAATATTAAAAAAAATATTCATGACTTGGGTGAAATAGTATATGAAAGTTGAGACGTTACCCAAGTGGAACAGTAAGTGTGTGAAAAGAAAAAACGATAAGTGCTTTCTTTTTCTCTCTCTGTATGGGCAATTATTCCATCTTAGTTCCTCTTGTAACACGGATCTCGTTCATTTCACCGATTCAAGTTTTCAATTTTAAGTTTTTACAGTAAAAAATTTTCAAAAAATATCATATCTATTTTTTTTTTTTTGCTACAATAAAAAACTCTGAGAAAATATCACATCTTAACTCAAATTAAAAACTCGAATCAGCGAAATGAACAATACCTAAAAGTGGATCGAGAATCGCTTAAAAAGTTGACACTACCGGAACTTTAGAGAAAGTCCTGGAACCCACATTTCCGCACTAATGGCCGTTTAATTTATACATTTAAACTAATAATAATTCTTGATTTTTAACATTTACGTTTTAAATTTTTATAAAAAAAAATTATAACATATTTAAAAAAAAAAAAAACAGAACCAACTAAGAAGAAGAGATAAGTTCAACTTCTCTAAGCTCTCAATAAAACACAACCAATGGCTGATCAGAGGGATAGAGAAGCAGTAATCAGCATTAAAAGTAACTGTAGTCAGGGCTCACCTGAAAGGCCTACTGACAGCAGCAAACGAAGAAGAAACACTGAGTTAACAAACCAAGAAAGTGGGGGTGGTGGTACTAGTATGGCTGAAATTGCGAGGTCTAGTTCAAACGCTTCTTTTCGAAAAAGCTCGTGGAAGCCACCTCCGAGCAAGACAAAGTCCAGGCTCATCGATCCAGTCGACGAACCGCGTCAGAAATCAGAAAGAACAGTTGATTCTGGAGGACTACACAGTGACAATGAGCCTTCTTATGAGGACGACCTTGACGACATTCCAGAAGAATATAAGGGAACCAAATGCAGCCCGGTTACGCTTCTTCAGTGGGTAAGCCTTGTTTTGATCATTGCAGCATTGGGTTGTAGCCTTTGGATTCCAATTCTAAAGAGGCAAAATCTTTGGGACCTTCCATTATGGAAATGGGAGATATTAGTTTTGGCGTTAATATGTGGACGTTTAGTCTCCGGTTGGGTGATTCGGTTGGTTGTGATCGTTTTGGAGCGAAATTTTCTTTTGCGGAAAAGGGTTTTGTATTTCGTTTATGGTTTAAGAAGGTCTGTCCAAAATTGTCTCTGGTTGGGGCTCGTTTTGCTTGTGTGGCACGGCATCTTTGATAAAAAGGTTCAAGAGAAGACCAAAAGCAGGATCCTGCCTTATGTGACCAAGATCTTGGTCTGTTTTCTGGTGGGCACTTTGGTTTGGCTTCTGAAAACACTTCTTGTTAAGGTCCTTGCTTTGTCTTTCCATGTCAACAACTTCTTTGAAAGAATTCAGGAGGCTTTGTTCAATCAGTACGTGATCGAGACGCTTTCTGGTCCTCCGATATCCTTGGAAAGACATGAGGCTAGGGAGTTTCAGAGTGCTGGGGCAGCCGTGCCTAGTGAGCTCAGGGCAACTCTTCTTCCAAGGAATGATTGTCCATTCCCATCGCTTAATAGGAGTCCTACATTTTCGAGGCACGCTTCTGAGAGGCATGACAAGAAAATTCCAATTGATTACTTGCATAAGCTAAACCCGAAGAATATATCTGCTTGGAATATGAGGAGAATGATGCGTATCATCAGGAACGGATCTTTGACAACTCTGGATGAGCGAATACTCAATTCGGATACCGACGATGAGTCTTCTTTGCAGATTAAAACTGTTTGCCAGGCAAAAGAAGCTGCCAAGAAGATTTTCTCCAGAGTAGCCAAGCCGCGGTGCCAGTATGTTACTATGCCCTTCTTCCGTTTAAAAATTATATGCAATTTGGTTTGAAGCATTTCTTTTTGCTCTGTGTCAAATGATTCTTGTACAAAAAAGTTTTAACCCTGAGATTGAAACCTTTTTCTTCTGTACAATTCCAATTTTCCTTTCTGCAAGATATGTCAATATTATATGTACTCGTTGTGACAGATGTATATTCCTAGAGGACTTGATGCGGTTTATGAGTAAAGATGAAGCTATGAGGACAATCCACTTGTTTGGAGCAGCAGCTGAAAAAGAGGGAATTAGCAAGGCTACTCTGAATGATTGGGTGGTAAAGTTCTCCTCTTTCGCATGCTTTAATTCTGACGTTCCTTATTGATTCTGGCTGTGTAATAGATAGAGCTTATTTATTGGTAGTAAGAAACTTCTTTTGGCCAAGTTGTGAGCTTTTCTTTTGTTAGGTAAATGCTTTTAGAGCGAGAAGAGCGCTTGCATTTTGTCTGAATGATACAAAAACAGCTGTGGACGAGCTTCACAACATGTTGAATATTCTTGTAGCCATCCTCATTGTGATAACCTCGCTTTTTATACTCGGAATTCCGATCGCACATTTCCTCGTCTTCATAAGCTCCCAGCTTCTTTTGGTCGTATTTATCTTCGGAAACTCCTGCAGAACCATATTTGAAGCAATTATCTTCTTATTTGTTGTGCACCCTTTCGATGTTGGTGATCATTGTGAAGTGGACGGAGTCCAGGTAAAGATCTTCATATGAAAAGATACTTTACTATGGCCCTTTCATCTTTTTCAAAAGGGTCCCTTATAGTAATTTATTTGTGTCACAGATGGTAGTAGACGAAATGAATATACTAACTACAATCTTCGTGAGGTATGACAACCAAAAGATCATATACCCCAACAGCGTTCTAGCAACCAAGCCCATTGCAAATTTCTATCGCAGTCCAGACATGGGAGACGCTATTGATTTTTGCGTCCACATCTCGACTCCAATGGAGAAAATAGCCACTATTAAAGAAAGAATAAAAAGGTAAAAATTTTATCCTTCTCTTTTTTTTCAGAATTTTCTATTTCTATATGATTTCTTCTCATCAGCCAACTGTGAAGAATATGCTCTTGCCTTGAAAAATTTGGCCATCGTAGCATTGGAAATTATGTGCCAGCATAATAATATAGGATCTTAGTATTCTTTTAACCAAATATTTTTCTATAAGAAAGTAATTTTGGTGGGGCTGTGGCTGCTATAAAATTCCAGGTATATTCAGAGCAGAAGCGACCACTGGCACCCGGATCCAATGTTGATAATGAAGGACGTGGAGGACTTGAACAAATTAAGATTCTCGGTGTTGCTTACACACAGAATGAACCACCAAGACATTGGAGAGAGAAGGACCAAGAGAGCCCTTTTAGTTGAAGAGATGATAAAGGTGTTCAGAGAGCTCGACATCGAGTACCGAATGCTGCCTCTTAACGTCAATGTCAGAAGCTTGCCGAGTTGCAACGCCGATGATTCGCCTTCAACTTCAATGTGGGCAGCTTATTTTGCAGCCGAGGAAGTGATGAAGAATGCATATGCCAGTGGGACTTACTAATCAGTGGCAATAATTTGGTGCTAAAACGTGTATAACAAATATTAACTCAAGTGAAAAAAATAATAATAATAAAAAGTAGGAATCTAATTCCTTGATTTTGTGAAAGATGTTTGTGCTTGGGGGAAAAGAATTGTGCCATGTTGATGGAAGTGTAAATCACGGTGATAAGAGATCATTCCTGCGCAGTTGAATTGTGATAAATTTCTGTAACACAATTTTAGTTTATGGATTCCTTTGTGTGAAACTTAAGGACTGTGGATGTAAACATCCTTATCATATGCCAAAATCAATAAAATAGTTCTAAGTTCTAAGTTCTAAGCTCTAACATCCAAGGAAACCATAACTCAAATGTTCCAAGTTACATTTACTATAACTTTTTATGACCTAATATATTATCACATAGATAAAGAAGTGTGCAATATTAAACATTTTCCTTTAGAAAACAACGACAACAACGACAAAGGAGGGAGAGAGAGAGAGAGAGAGAGAGAGAGAGAGAGAGAAAGGAGGGAGAGAGAGAGAGAAAAAACAACGACAACAACGATAAAGGAAAGATAGAGAGAGAAAACAACGACAACAACGACAAAGGAGAGAGAGAGAGAGGGACTTGAAGCCCATAAATAAAATGGGTCAATTAAAGCGTCTTATCTAGGTTAGGTTAGGCCACATTCTTTTTTAAATCTCAACTTGGTGGACCCAACTCCAGTTGTACCATATTTTAAGCAAGGGATAAAGTGCCTGAAGCTTCCCGTGCTTTTGTATGGCGTAAAACAAGACACACACACTCACACAAGCATATAAGAAACAATGACCAATACCAAAGACAAAAAAGAGGAAGAAAAAAAGCAGCAAATCCACATTCCAATCAGCTATACTCTCTAATGGCGACTCCAGTTAAAGTTTACGGACCACCCATGTCCACTGCTCTCTCAAGGGTTTTAGCCTGTCTTCATGAGAAAGATGTCGAATTTCAGCTCATTCCAATCAACATGTCCAAAGGCGACCACAAGAAGCCTGAGTTCCTCAAGATCCAGGTATTTTGATTCTCATACAATTTGTGAATCCAAAAAAAAAAAAAAAAATCACTTTCTCCCACTCTCATTTCTCTTCTTCACCATTGCCAGCCCTTTGGCCAAGTCCCGGCTTTTCAAGACGAGAGCATTACCCTTTTCGGTAAATTCAAACACCCACAATTTTATTTTATTTTTTCTCGTCAAATTGATTCAGTTTGAAAACAAATTCAAAATTCATGGGAAAAAAATGTTTATTTCTTTTCTGGGTTTTGGTCAGAATCCAGATCCATATGCCGTTACATCTGCGAGAAGCATGCGGAGAAGGGAAACAAGAGACTGTACGGAACAAACCCATTGGAAAAAGCCTCCATAGATCAGTGGATAGAAGCAGAAGGGCAAAGCTTCAACCCACCAAGCTCTACGCTCGTGTTTCAGCTTGCGTTCGCACCGAGAATGAAGCTGAAGCAAGATCCTAAAGCGATAAAGCAGAACGAAGATAAGCTCCAGAAGGTTCTAGAAGTGTATGAGAAGAGGCTCGGCGAGAGCCGGTTCTTGGCCGGCGACGAATTCTCGCTGGCGGATCTGTCCCACTTGCCCAATACCCAGTACTTGGTGACGGCGGCTAATAGGGCAGAGATATTTACTTCCAAGCAGAATGTGGGAAGATGGTGGGATGAGATTTCGAGCAGAGATTCGTGGAAGAAGGTCGTTGAGATGCAAAAGAGTTCTTGAACTGAAAAAGTTGGTTTTGTTTGGAAGTTACTTTTTTTGGGTTTTGTTATGTTTTTTTTTTTTTTTTAATAAATTGATGAGCTGCCTAGACTCTAGACTCTAGAGTGATAGTCTATCTTGCGCTTTGTGGATGATTTCTTCTGGGAGATCCTCGTACAACTGTTATTTGATATGCCTAGACTCTAGAGTGATAGTCTATCTTGCGCTTTGTGGAGGATTTCTTTTGGGAGATCCTCGTACAACTGTTATTTGATATTTTATTTTATTTTTATTTTCTTGCTGATCTGCTATTTAGATAATATTGTTATCTGTTAATTTATCAAAATTACTGTTATCTGTTAATTTACCAAAATTACTGTTATCTGTTACATGCTCATAAAACGGTTTTCATACGCGGAAAGAAATGTTTCATTGTGTTTGGTTAATTTTGTCACTCTCAATCTTGTTGGAAGATAATTTTTTCTGTCCATTTAGTTCGTTGATTCGAATTAAAATGTGACTTTATGTAATAATTTTTTACTATAGTTAAAAAGGTAAATGTTATTGTTTCTGAGAGTTTTAAACTGTAGCAAAACTCAAATCGGTGAAATGAACGATACTTTATTATTATTATTATTATTATTCTCAAAATTCTAGGTACAAACTTAGGGGTTGTTCGGCAGTTGAGTTTTTGAGTCAAAAACTCAAAAAAAAGTAACTCGAGTTACAACTTTATTCAAGTTCATGTTCTTTTAAGTTTGAACTCGAGTTTTAGACTAAAACTCGAGATCAAGTTTCTCCTTCAATTTGAGTTCAGAAACTCGAACTCAAATTAATGAATAATATTTTTTCTATTCTTAAAAATACTATAACTTTTTCGTTTTAATTCTGATTGAGATGATTTTTTCTATGCGTTGACAACGAAAAGACGAATAAAATCCCACCCATATACCCTATTAAAATTTTCTATCAGCATTGAGTTTTTTATTAAAATACTATCTAAATACAAATTCAAATTTTGACTCACTCAAACTCAAAAAGATTTTTATCTCAAACCATAACTCAAATGTACACAACCAAACACAAATTCAAGTTACAACTTCAACTCAAGTTATAACTCAAACTCAATTTAAAATCTACACTCAAATTACTTAACTCAAAAACGGTAAAAGAAGAAGCCCTTATTTATTTATCTCTTCTTTTAGGAGGTAGCGTCAAGTTTCATAAAATACTTCTAAATTTAGTCCCGTTTCAGTGAGATGCAGTATTTCTATTCTTTATATTTTTTGAGATGTGACATCTAGATTCTAGGTTTGAGTTCTAATAGGGTAAATCAAAATATTTTCAACGAAGAAGAATGGTAAATCATAAGTAGTTGATGACTTGATGCTTAAAAACAAAAAGGGCTGAATGATTATGCAATAATTGTAGTAAATTACATATTTTTAAAATATTTTTTAAACAGTTACATATTTTTAAATAATTAAAGTAAATAACATATTTATTGATAAGTAATTATTTTATATAATTTTGTATACCAATAAATTATTTTATATAATTTTGTATACTCATAAATACTTGATATAAATATTTACTGGTAAATATGCAGCGTACCCTAATTACGTCAATTATTTTAAAAATATGTTATTTATACGTTTCAAATATATATATATATTTATATCCTTTTGTATACACTACCAAAACTTCCGTGAGTGAATAGTGTTGTGAATTACCAATTTAACAATAATCTGTAACTACACAAGTTAAAAAATTATTGTTACAAGAGGTAGATGAATTCTAAATATCAGCAAGAAATTTAAGATAGAGGAAAAAAAAAAAAAAGATGATAATCATTCCTAATGCGTTATTTTCTGTTCCTAAAAGATGGGCCTAAGTTCGTATTATTGGATCTGAGACTGGAGCTGGGCCCGCTTTCAAAAGTTTAAGGCCCACGTGAATTCACACAGGAGTCGGCTAAGACCGTCGGTCGGGGGTGAAGCCAGAGTTAAACAATATCCCGAAATTTCTAGTCCGGCGAATTGGAGAGGAAAACAGGTGCAGGCCGTTACCGGCGATGGAATCAAGTACGAAGGAAGAAGATAATCTAAACGTGGAAGGTTACAACACCAACAACATCAAGAAGGCGAGGCTGAACTCCACTCTCGCCGCCCTTCTCGACGATCCGATTCTCTCCGATGTCCCAAAGAAACCATCTTTGCCCGATGTCGACACCCTCATAAGCCTCGAACTCGGCAGCGCCATGCGAGTTTCAGTTCTGAAGCTCGACGGAACCTCCTTTGGTAACTCTCTCCAAACTCTCTTTCTTTCTGTCTTCGGCTTGGCATTTTCACAAACACTTGGTCTACGTGCGTCTTTCGAAGATTTTCACGTCCTTCAGATTATTAGATTATTTGTTTTTTTTTTCTTTGTGGGGTAGACGTGGCAGTGATGAACACCGCGAGTGTTAAGGATCTTAAGCTTGCGATCAAGCAGAAAGTGAACGAGATGGAGCAGTCAAAGATGGGTCACCGCCACATATCATGGTTTGTATAATCTAATCAGAAACATAAAAATTTATTTTTTTGGGTTTGATTGAGCTTCGAATACTCAATGGAAATTTGTTTTCTTTTTTTTTTGGGGGGGGTTTTTTGGAGATTTAGGAAGCACGTTTGGGCAAACTTTTGCTTATCGTATCATAACGAGAAGCTACTTGATGACAAGGCTGCACTTGAGGGCTTTGGCGTACGCAACAATTCTAAGGTTTTCTGCTCTATTTCTAACGCCTCGTTTTATTTGTTCATTTTCGCAGAAGAGAAATTGAAAAAATTTGAAAAAATAATAATAATTGCTTATTGATTGTTGGGCATATGCAGGTACAGTTTGTACATTACGTTGTGTCAAAGAATAAGGGAGGGCATTCAAAGAGAAGAAAACACCGTTTTTTTCATGGCCTTAACAAACGTGCATGATTGACAAAATACTTTGAAATGAACGTATCGATATCCTTCGACAGACACAGTATGCCAAAGCCCAGAACTAGTTTTTTCTTCTCGAACGAAACCTCGTAAATAATTGTACGACCAACGGCGTTTTCTCTTCTCGTAGCCAATCTAGAAAAGATTTTGTCTCTCACCTTGATGATTTGTAGAGGCTATACCTTTTTTTGGTTCGTTTCTACATTTTTTGTCGTTTGGGAAAGGCTCGAACTTTTATTTGCTTATTAAAAGAATAAGCTTGATTTACATTTTTAAGTTTAGTTTTTCTATTTTTGTTAATGGAACAAAAATACATAATGCTACCACAATGTTCTCGTATCTTTCAGAAATTGAGATGTTGATTTTCCATAATACACTTTCGTCCTCGCCAAAAGTCTAAGGCATTCTTTTCTTTGTCGTTTCTACTCATTTTTATGCATATTTACTACTTAACTAACCAATTACAACAACTCATAATTTCTGGTTTGGTTTGAATTTGGTTTGAGAATTCAAACCAACTGGAATTCAAATTTTGTGAGGAAAAACATTATAGTTTTTTATTTAAAAAAAATACTATTTGAACTAAAATTGTGGTGGTTGTGGCAGGCAAAAGCTAGTTGAAATGGGACCACTTATAAACTAATGGTTTATGGCATGTTTATATCTTCTGTGATTTCAATTACTGAGATTTAGCTTCCCTTAAAGGCATGAAACAACATTATGATTAATAACTCAAAATGCATACAAGGCTTAAGTTGGGAAACATTAGCAAGTACTTTGTAGTAGAAATATAAAGCTAGAACACCTCCATAATCAAAGGAATAATATGAACTGTGAATTTCCAATAACAAAGTCTATATACTCCTTTCTATTTGGATTTGGATTCCCTATTTACACACTTTCCAGATGGAATTCTACTTTCTTCACTTCTTGACTCTTAATAGCTTGCCTGGTTAACCTCCACTGTATGCCCGTTTGTCATCCTCTCCTTGTATTCTTTCAACTCTCTCCTGTATCTTTCCTTGTCTTTCAACCCGATATTCTGATAAACCTATAAATAAAAAAAGAAAAAGAAAAAAAAAAAAAAAAAAAAAAAAAAAAAAAAAAGGCATTGAAGGCATTCAACAAACAGAAGCCTAAAAATGCAAATATTTAGCAACCACGCATTGATGTTTTCGAATTACCATCCTCTCTTCTGGACTGAGATTGCTCCATGACTCGCCAATCATCTTAGTGAACTCCCGTTCTCTGTTCGGGAAGAGGGCTTTGAGCTTGTAATGCTTCTCGGCGAAGAAGAAGTTGTATCCACTCCGATTAGGTTTCGGATAATTGGGGTCTCCCCTTCTTTTGCTTCTCCTTTTCCGACGGGAGTGTCTAGGTTTTCCGGTGTATGGCACGAGTGCATTACTACATTGGGGAACCGAAACCGGGGTAGACGGGCCTTCATCTTCTGGATGGTAAAGTACTCCACTAAGAATCTCCGACCCCAGCTTCACAGTAACCAAATAACCACAATCGAATTTCCCCTCAATTGTTCCAATGCCTTAAAAAAATATATCAAGGATGACAAAGGTTAAAAATCATTGGCATAACTTTTCAATGTAATCTTAATCCTAATCCGTAAAAATATAGATAAGCAGCAGCCGCAAATTTGAAACACGACGTTGGATGTGGGACCCCATCAAAACCTTTCTTTAGAGAGATTTTTATAAAAATTTACTCTTGGCTTAAAAAACAACAATAGTATGGAAGTTTCACTTCAATAATCTATTCAAAGATTGCTCGAATCAAATAATAAGCCTGACAAGATCACAAAACCTAGTAGAAAAAGTCATTACAGGACAAGAAAGTGAAATAGAAAATATTGCGGGGCCAGAAGAACCAGGCAAAGTATTTGTGGTGTGTGGTTGACTTTGACATTCTCACTTTATTCACTTTGCATTTGCCTTTGGACCATCCGCAATAGCTGTGGGGAAAAAAATTAAAAAAATTTTAAAAAAATCACCTTCAATATGTGGGTTCGGACTGTCGTTTATGGTTTTGGGGGAATATTGCACAATAGCCAATTCGGGTTTGCATGAACGGCCGCCAACAGGAAATGCAACTGGAGAACGACAAAAGGGAAAGCTTTTTAGTAGGCAAAGAAGAAAGGAGATGCTAAAGAAGACAAAAATAAGATGAAGGCATAATTTTAAAAAAAAAAAAAAAAAAAAAAAAAAAAAAAAAAAAACATAAAAGAAAAGGGATAAGAGATAAAACAATGAATTTAAAAAAAAAATACCTGATGGGTTGCAAAGAGGACCTTGCATTTTAAAGAAGTAAACTTGTTCATAATGGTAAAGAAGGCTAAAGTAGTGTTTCCTCAACACAAAAGAAGCACTTGTTGTTGTTGGTGAGAACATGAAAATACTACCCACTTCCCTCCATTTCTTCTCTGCAACAACCTACACATGATTTTTTTTAATTTTATTTTTCATGTGTTTCTTTAAAGACTTCTGAAAATAATAATAATAATAATAATAATAATAAGGCACTACATTTCTTATACTTCATGGGTATATTTTAAGTTAAACGAGGAAAACGAACCTTCTCAAAACCACCTCTTCTTGTTACCTCTACGTAGAGTATATGCAAATCCAACT
>NW_010362819.1:164647-171647 GCF_000414095.1 Morus notabilis
CTTTCCCTCCAATCACAGGAATCCTTTGAACATTTTGCCAAAATAAAATATTAAACAACAAAAAACTTTTAGAAGCGGTTACTTTTTTCTATGAAAAGTTGTTCTTTTTTTTTTTTTTTTTGAGATTACCAATGAACATCACATTCTAAGCGTCCTATTATTCTAATCCTACGAACATCCCCAAGAAATTATTTTCACGATTTAAACTAAATGAAAAAAATATATATATTAAAAGAAGAAGAAAGTGCTTACATAAACTTGGTATTCATCAAAAAATGGAATCGCCTGAGAGTGTCCCAAAATACAACTGGGTCCTTCACAACCTCCTCCTGGGAAGCAAATAGTGGAGGATAGTGCAAATCCTTCTCTCTGTTCCACCCCTTGCTTCTAGCCACCGGCGACATGTTTGTCTTTCCGGTTGCCGGTAAACCAGACACAAAACAAAAGAACCTGAACAGAGAACAGAACTGAGATTGAGAAGTGTTGAAGATATTATTTATTTATATTAAATAAAGAGGTGAAAGAACAAAACAAAAGAGTAATGTAAATGATAATAAGAAGGAAGTAAAAGTAAATAATTTTTCAAAGATAGGACAGTAATTAAAGGGGGGAGAGTAAATAAGTCTGACCAAAGGCTGTGTACAAAAGAAATGGGGATTGGACGCGTGGGATGTAACGGTTACACGAAATTGGCTTTTTCTGACAACTTTTTAAAAATACTGTCCCATAACCCTTAATAATGCTTAGCATTTATTTAATTGTTCACGAGTGATAACTGTTGATAATTACAAATAGTGTATATTCTTGCATATATATATATATATATATATACATAGACTCGTTTATTTCACCGATTCAATTTAGAATTTGAGTTTTGTTACAGTAAAAAGCTCTTAAAAATATTCACATCTAACTTTTTTATTACAGTAAAAAATTCTCACATAAAATTACATCTCAACTTAAATTATAAATTCGAATCAATAAAGTAAACAGGCTCATATACTCCCTGAATTTTAAGGGTCTAGAAACTTACCTCTTAAATTTTTTTTTAATAATTTACCCCGCAACTTGCAAAACACTTACAATTTACCCCATTTTATCAATTTTACTTTTGATTTTTTTTTTCGGGGGATTAAGAATTGGGAAATTATATATTTGTATTATGGATCTTATGGTTTGAATTGAGATGTTAAAATTTGTTGTTGAATGTGTTTTTTAGTCACAAATTTTAACACGATAATCATTAAAATGGGATATATTACAACTGTTTTACAAGTTGATGAGGCATATAAAAAATTAAAAATTAAAAGAGTAAATTGTCAAAATTACTGCAAAAATCAAGGGCAAATGTGTAAATAGACCTTACAAACACAACACTCTCTCTTATAGCTATAGGTGAACTCTTTCTTTCCCGTGTCACTCCCAAGTCTGACATCTCTGGCGCAGCGTAAATCTTTGGGTTTGTTTCACTAATCACTCCACTCCCTTCTCTTGTCACTTTTTTATCCCAAAGTCCAAACATGGACATGCACTTGGCCGCTTGGGCTTTCTTTCTCCTAAAAAGTCTTTCTAAATCAAGTCTTTAGCGTACATCTGCTAGTAGATATCTGATTGGGCTTTTAAAGGTACATAGTGCCCGTTTAATTTTTAATTTTTAATTTAAATTGAGATGTAATTTTATGTGAGAATTTTTTATTATAGTAAAAAAAATTAGATGTAATTATTTTTAAAAATTTTTTATTTATACCAAAACTCAAATTTTAAACTCGAATCGGTGAAATGAACAGGGCCTAAAGTGCACCCGGGCCTACGGTTAGCAGGAGTTATTAAGGGCTCGTTTAGTTCGCTAATTCAAATTTTTAATTCGAATTTATATGTAATTTTATGTGATAATTTTTTATTGTAATAAAAAAATTAGATATAACTATTTTTTAAAATTTTTTACTATAAAAAAATTCAAATTTTAAAGTCACATCAGTAAAATAAACGGAGCTTAAAAATCATGAATCGTTAACTTAGGCGAGAATGAAATGCTGGATTGGATTTTTCTCTTTTCTACCTTATGTGGGTCCTCAGTTTATCCGTTGAGACGTGAAACATATTTCGGGCCCGTTTAGTTCGCTGATTCGAGTTTTTAATTCGAGTTGAGATGTGATTTTATGTGAGAGCTTTTTACTGTAGTAAAAAAGTTAGATGTGATTGTTTGTGAGAGCTTTTTACTGTAGCAAAACTCGAATTCTAAACTCGAATCAGCGAAATGAACGGGGCCGTCCTTCCATATGTGAGCCTCACGTGGTGGCTTAAGATTGCTGACTCGGAAATTACTTTTTATTTTTCTCTTTCATTTGTTCTTTTTCTTTTTCTTTCCCCGTATCTTTTTTTTTTTTTTTTTGGCTTGTGTTTTTTTCACCTTTGCTTGCTAATTCTATTTCAAACTTTCTCATTCGTCCCTTTATTATTATTATTATTAAAATCCCCGCTTCATATGGTAAACAGCATTGCATCTTTGAAATTACCACAAAATACAAAGGTAATTTGCACTGTTGATCTCTCAACTCTTTAGTAAATAATATTTTAGTCTTTTTCTTTAATTTTGATAAAATGATCCTTGAACTCTCTTAATATTGGCAATCAAGTTCTTTATGTCAAATTCTGTTAAATTTCTTACGGATTCTTACAGTAACCCATCATGTATGCCAATTTTTAAGTAGAAATACCAAATTACCCTCAAACCCACACTACACAATGACATAATCCACATAAAATCAAAGAAAACCCAGACAAAATCATGAATAACAACATCGTCTGAATATTTATACCCAAAAAAACAATCTAAATACTCCTTCAGAAATCGCTTAGCAAGAAACTTCCAATTTTGAACACTGTAAGATCATGAAGAGATAAAAAAATTAAAAATGCCTCTAAATTAGCATCCACTTTCAACACAATGAGATTAATCATGAAACAAAAACCAATTTGCTTCAGCAATACCAAATCAAAACTGAATAAACTTGTGATTAACGCAGTATCAATAAAATAAATATGACAATTTAAGAGAACAACTAGGCATGTGAAAGAAGCCTGCTTTAACCTTCTTTTTCCTTTTGTTCCCCCACTTTTGCACAACAAACAAATATTGTAGACATATTTTAGCCACACAAAAAATATTGTATACATATAACATAAAGAAAAGTTTCGAGGATAGCCATTTGAAACATATAAATCTAATTTCATGTGTAAATGGCCTTTTGATTTCTCTGATTTTGTGACTTTCTCCTTGAAAAAGTTCAAACAAATTTCATGATGGAGACCCACTAAATTCAGCTATACCAATAATACTTGTAGCCTCAACATAATGATCAATATCTATAGATGCAACTATTCTCACCTAGCCATCCATACAGCACGTTGTACCCTTATAATCTCAAGAAAAAAACTCGGCCCAAGCCTTCCCTTGAAATCATTGGAATTAAATTGACTCCGAGACCCGCTCGACGAAGATAAAAACGAAAGTATTTCTCGCTTCTCTTCTTCTCAAGAGCTTTAAATCCTAGCCTTCTAGAATCTCGTTTTACTCTTCTTCTTGTTGTTCGTGAGCCAACCCTGCCACATCCATCGCAACCTAACCCCGACCCAACTACTGGGAGATCGTCGCCGCCTCCGCCTTATTGATCTCTCTTTTCCCTTGTAATCCCTTCACATTGCATCCCTTCTCTTGTGCCGACTCGTCTCTCTCTCCCTCTCTCTAATTTTAGGTTTTTTCTTTTTAGCTTTTCCCTAAAAAAAAATCTGCATTTTTTTTGGAGGATTTTTTATTTTCAATTTTTCGTTTAATTCATATATTATTATTTTATCAAAGCACCCTTATGTATTTGATAGGCATGTAATACAATCTGTTAAAAACCTAACTAATTATGACTGAAAGGGTTTAATTGTCAATGTTTAAAGAGTTTAGAGATTGTTTTGTCAAAATTAAAAAAAAAAAAAGAGTTAAAGTGTCACTTATTAAACAGTTAAGGGACCAGCAGTGCAAATTACCCAAATACAAACGATAAAAGAAAATAGTTATAACTTATAAGGAAGGGATTGACCAGGAAACGACAAAAGAGTACAAAGCTTAAAATTGGGGAAAAAACGACCGTGCAAACGGAAAATGACAAGATATTAAGCAATAAAGATAAATAAGAAAACGACAGCAAAACTGAGAAACGACAGGAAATTGAGGAGCCTTGACCACACAAGAATATACATTAAAAAAACTTCTTTATTCAATTTGGACGCTAAAATTAATCTCAAACAAAGTATTATTTAAATTCAGTCTGGAATATGTAATCCTATATTTTTTAAATGGACTAATAAAACAAGATCCCCACAAAATTCGTTCATATATTTTTTCTATGGTCTTACAGTAGGTTACTTATCAATTGTGTATGTTTATAAAACATTGTATAAAATCTTATCAAATTGAAAAGTCATATAAATCTGACAGAATATAATACAGATATAACAAAATCATACTTGAAGGTACTTTTTTCATATCCTACTGTAAAATTCTTTTCTTCTAATAACGTATAATCAACCCATAATGTTAGAATCAGTTAAAAATATTGTGTGAAAAAAAAAATCCTCCATAAAATAGATCATAAGTTCTCTTATAGAGATTTTCGGACAATAGTTTTGTATCTATAAATTTTCATGATTTGAAAGTAATCACAACATTCATTGGAGGAGGCAGAGTTACGCAAGGCTTTCGAGGAGGAGCATGAGGATGAGTGACAATTAGGGGTGTAAATCGGCCGGGTAGGGTAGGGTTGAGCCGAAAAAATGAGCCTACCCGATTAGTTCGGGTTGAGAAAATTTTGAGCCGCGACACTCTCTTAAATTTACAAACCCGCGACGTTTCGGGTGACCTCGGGTAGGGTAGGGTTACTCAGGTTGGTGAAAGCAGATAACTAATAAAAAAACAACTAGAATATTTCAATTAGACATGCAAAATAGTCCATATAAAATAAACAGTTTAATTCAGAATAAATAAACCATATAAAGATAAACAGTCCATATAAAAATAGTCACGAAATATGACATGAAATAAAAGTTAGTCCACTCCAAACTGTTTAATCCAGAATAATAGCATCTTCATTCCCAACTTGCCCCTCATGTGTTGCAACAGAAGTTGACAAATCTTGAGAAGAAAACATAACAAAAAAAATCATCAGAATCAAGTTTAGAACAACAAAATAAACAACAAGGAGATGAAATAAAATTAAAAAAAAGTAAGTAAAACGTAAAAAGATTACCTGATTCAATATCTTCATATTCATTAAATTCTTCCAAGTCAACCTAGGCTGCATCACTTGGCAAAAATTCTTAAATCCTTCACCTTCAACAAACCTAAATGAAAGCTCATCTACAATCACCATTTTTGCTAACACTTTTCTACAATGCTCCTTGTTAAAGCCTATAGCAACAAGACTACTCCCAGTTTCAGTATTTGTTTGGAAACTCGGAATTTTTTGCCTTTTGTCTTGGTTCCTATATGGGTATTTCTTGCATTGTTTTTCTATGTGAACCTTCATACTACTGGTGCCGTGTCTCCTACTATCACACGCATATGTTGCCCCCACAATAAATAAACTTACACCTAGGCTCATTTAGATCCCCACCCTCTATGATTTTGAAATGATCCCAAACAGGAGACTTTTTTTGTGAATTCTTCCTCTTCTTACTGTCTCCCTCCTCTTTTTCGTTTCCAATTTTAGTGCTCAAATTAGGTATAGGGGTAGGGCTGGGTGTGGGAGTGGATAAGGTAATGGGCTCTGTAGGCGTAGAGACACTTTCTGTTTCAGCAGAGGACTTGCAAGTACTTTCGGAAGTTTTGATGATAAATTTTTCCATCTAGCACGCAAGTAACCTAAAAAATAGATAACATATCACATTTTCAACGTCTAATGAAAAGCCAACATATCACATATAAAAGTAACTTGTTCCTAACAGATTGTTTGTGCATAGTACATATATATATAATATATATATGTTGCATTGTTCGCGGGAAAGCAACTTAAACTCTATTTCAACATTGAAGAAAGCAAGCAACACATGAATTCTAAACCATTCTCTTACCTTTATGTTTTCAATTGCTTTCTCCTCTTCCTGAATTCCAAACCAGAAACCAAAATCTTCAAAGTCTTCACTCTTCTTCAATCTTTCTCGGCTGGAAACAAACAAGCAGAAACAAAAAGATCCACTCACGAGTCACGAGCAGAGCCAGAAACAAACAAGCAGAAACAAAACCAGGCAATCAAAAACAGAAAACTCTAAGATTTATTAGATTTCAAGACATAATCAGCATTAATTCAGGCATCAATTCAGGTAGAAAAAATTCAACATGCAGCCAATCCATCAAGAGGTGGATTCGTGGACGACTTAAATGACAACAAAACTAAACCGGAACCAAAAAATGACAACAAAACTAAACGTTGAAATGTTGGACAACAAAACTGAAAACCTTCTTTCTCATGCTAAAAACGACAACAAAACTAAACCTTCTTTCTCATGGACGACTGAAATGTTGGAATTCCAAACCGGTGATAACACAACAAAGTTTATTTCTTTCTCATGCTTGACAATCCGGTGGACAAAGTTTGGAGTCCAACACACATACGGTGAAAAAACAAAAAAAACAGGTAGATTGATCAATGTTGACAATCCGGTGACAATCCAAAAAAGTTGACAATCCGGTGACAATCCGGTGACAATCCATATGGTGACAATGTGATAAGTTGATAACACACACCAATCAAGCAAAAAAAACACTTACGGTGACTGGCGGCGGTGACTTGTGTGTGATTGCGAAGGCTGGGACAGGCTGGGACTGGCGGCGGTGAGTGGCGACTGGGAGGCTGGGACTAGCGGCGGCGAGTGGCGACTGGGAGGCTGGGTCTGGCGGCGGTGACTCGCGACTGGGAGGCTGGGACTGGCGGCGACGACTCGCGACTGGGAG
>NW_010362819.1:171679-210830 GCF_000414095.1 Morus notabilis
GCGGCGAGTGGCGACTGCCGACTGGGTGGGTGGGAGCCGGGAGGAAGGAAAAATGAAACGGAAGAGAAGAGTGAAAGAATTTGGGGGATTAGGGATTTTTGACTCTCACTCACACCGTGTAACACAACAAAACGACACAAATTACAGTGTCACACAACAACACAATCACATTACTCTCTCCCATTAGTAAGTAAACGGCCGGGTCGGGGCAACTCGGGTGAGCAGTTGCCCCACCCGCGGCCCAACCCGCAAATTGCGGGTTGGGCCTATTATAATCCGAAAATTTTAAAAAAAAATTAACCCAACATTTTCGGGTAGGCTCGGGTAGGGTCGGGCGGGTTTGTCGGGTTCGGGTTCAATTCTTACACCCCTAGTGACAATTGACAAATTGAAATAAGAGATGTTAAATGGGTGAGAAAAGGAATAGGAAAATTTAAAAATATTGGCCTTGTTTAGAATTGATCCCGTTTTTTGAGAAAGAAAAAATGAAAACGTTTTCAATACGGTGTTTGGCGAATAAAGACAAAAAACGGAAATAAAAACGATTTTTTGGTTTAGTGTAAAATGAGAGAGAAATGAAAAACGACTTTTAGTCGTTTTTTATTTTTTGTTTTCATTTTCTCCTCTCTCAAGCAGAGAGAGACATTAATATGTTTTTTATACTGAAAATAATATATTGATAAAACTACCAAACACATTTTTAAAAATGATTTATGTCTGAGATTAAAAACGTTTTCATACAAAAAAATCATTTTAGAACGAGTTTCAAACGCGATAATTGTTGTCCATGTGGAAAAATAAACTAGTCACTTAAAAATTATATTTAATATGCTAAACATCAAAATGTATCTTTAAAATGAGTTTATTCCCTGTGGCCTTCTTCATTTTTGGCGCATGCCAATTCTCTATAAAAAAAAGGGGACAAATTTATCAAGCCCGGCTCTGTTTCTGAAGAAAACTCAAGGATGCCCAAACCTGTACGTATTTCTTTTTTCTGGACTACATTGAATTAAAACACACGCACACTCTTGTTTTAATTGAGAACAAGATCTGATGAGCACAAAAAGCCTTTATTGCAGCTCTATGAATATGTGACATTTTTTATTAGTAGGCATTATTAAAAGAATCTATTTTGACATGATATTGACTCTGGATAGACTGGGCACAGTTTTTCTTTTCTTTTTTTTTTTTTTGAAAATTATTGGATTTATTTGTAGTCTATGAATTTAAATTTTTACTTTTTATTATTGATTAATATCCTTTTGAATAATATAATTATTTAACTAAGAAAAGTATAAATTAAGAATAAATAGTAAAAATTAAAATCCATACAATTTAAGAGGTATTTGTCTTTGTCTTTTTCTTTTGTTTTTTTTTTTTTTCCTTTTTAATGGGGGCACATAATTACCTTCTTAACTGCAAGTTCTCCCAATTTAGGTACTATACATCTTTGCAGGCGACAGAGAGTATCTACGAGAGAAAATAGTGTGACATTCTAACATTTCATAATTCGGGTTGGTTTGTTTTGCTACCCATCATTACCTAATTTTCAATCGCTCCACCACAAGTGGGCATTTGGTCTAGTGGTATGATTCTCGCTTTGGGTGCGAGAGGTCCCGAGTTCGATTCTCGGAATGCCCCTGTATTTCTTTTGCATTTTCTCCCTTTATTATTATAATATTTTCTTTTATTGTATGATTACATAATACAAATAATCAATATTTTTAATATTTTTTATGAGGTAATAACTTTTTTCCTCATTTACTAGTACTACAATTAAGGGTGATAATTCGTGTTAGTATGTCGTGTTCGTATCAATTTATTTATTAATTGTGTTAGAAAACATTAACCCAAACACGACATGTTCATTAAACGTGTTAAAAATGTCAACTTAAACACGACTCATTTATTAATTGTGTCAATTCGTGTCACATCGTGTTAAGAGGAAAATTCTAACCTAACTAAATTATTAATCGTGTTAATCATATCAATCCGATTATGACCTAAACCCATTTATAGTAAACCCAAACTCACTAACTTTGTATAGATTTCGAGTCGTGTCGTCATGTCGCTACCCGGATTATATGCCCTAACTACAATATTAACCTTTTAACTTCTATAGTAATTTATTGCTTACAAATACTTAAGATGTATTTTTTTTTCTCCTTTATTATTTTGTTAAAAATAGTTTGAACGGCAATTACTACGTTTTTCGCTTAAGGAATAGCATACTTTAAAAATAGTTTGAATGGCAATTACCATGTTTAAAAGGCAATTACCGTGTTTTTTACTTGAGGAGTAGTGTAACTAGAGATTCTTTGAGAATAGGCACATAATTATAACATGTCACGTCATTGTGATACTTTAATTTCAAAAAAAATTAAAATTACGACAAATTTGATATACAATAATAAAATTCTCAACAAATTCTACAATTTAACGAAAAATCACATCTCTATCACATTATAACTAAGAAATTCATACAAACATTTATAATATGTACAAAAAATGAGCTCCTTCACTGTTGTTATAAATCGTTAAAAATTAGAATATCTTACACTTAACATAATTATTGTACCTCGTACTGACGAGTTTTAAACATAATGCCTAAGAGTTTGCTATATCTTGGAAATTCACACAAACATTTATAATCAGTATAAATGTGCTATTCACTATTGTTAGAAATCGTTTAAAACTAAAATATTTTACACTTGATAATACCTCTTGCTAACGAGTTTTAAACAATATGTGCAATATTTTGCTAAAAATATTACCCAGTAAAGAAAACAAAACACATGCCTAGGATACTTTCCTTTTCACATATAAATATAACTCAGGTACTTAAATCCAAATAATTGAAGGTCATGATTGAGGAGAAGGATGATGCTTTAGATGATATTTAAATTGAAAGATTCCCATAAAACTTCAAAATTTCTTTCTTTACGTGTCAAGGGAGAAAACGTAAATATTTTTCTTTTTCAAATGCATAACGTGAATAATTAAGCTTCAACTCCAAAGCAACCAAATAAAATAGAAGACAGTATTATAATAAAGGAGAAAAAAATATAATAAAGGGGGAATCTTAATTATCTGTATGCAATAAAATACAACAAAGAGTATTAAACATTATGCATTAATATTTTACTAAAAATATTCCCCAAAAATAAAAAAACGTGCCTAGACCTTTGTGTTTTTTTTTTTTTTTTTTTGGCTTTGTTGTGAATGGGTGATTAGAACATTTTCTTCTTCAAATAAATAAAAATTATGGCCCGTTTAGTTCGCTGATTTGAGTTTTTAATTTGAGTTGAGATGTGATTTTATGTGAGAACTTTTTACTGTAATAAAAAAGTTAAATGTAACTATTTTTGAGAATTTTTTATTATAACAAAACTCAAATCGATAAAATAAACGGAATCTAAATATATCTTAACTACTAATGCAAATAATTGAGCGATCACTGAGACCCAAGTGGGACATGATTCAAGAAAAGAGGACAATTGCACAAGTTTCTAGATGGTTTTTAAATCGAAAAACTCCCATTAGACTTATATGCATCGTGCCAATTAGACGAACTTGCCATGTTATAGCGTAACAATACTCTCTTATTATTGCTTGGCGATATATAAGTTATTCCTTGTAAGTCTTCATAGCATCCAAAATCCATATAGGTTCATCCTTATCCTTATTCTACATTACAAGACGTACAAGGTAAGAAAGACCCTAATGCTCAAATTCACCGGGGCCGACGCCCAAGGGACAAAAAAAATAAAAAATAAAAAATAAAATAAAAAAAAATAAAACTTGGGATAATAAATCAAACTCAAAAGCGTGAAGCAAAAAAGCAAAAAGGGATAGGATTTTAAGTAACATTCATGTGGCCCTTTTGGGCTTGGCTGTCCCAAATCTACACTTAATCCGTGGAAAACTATATGTTATCCTTTACTTCAATAATACTTGAAACTTCCCAGGGCCAGAGCTATCTTAACATTAAATATGAATATTGTTTTCACATGCATCGAACCCCACATGGACATATCCTCCAACTAAGTGGTCACTGTTACAGTGTTACGATTTGTTTTGTTTCTTATATTTTAATCATGGCATAATATATATAATATTTAAAAAAAAAAAGATAACCAATCCATTATCGACAATACAAGCCTAGTTCTTGCTTCTGATCCGGCCTTTACCATATGCCTACGGCAAGTTTGACAGGATCGGCCTATTACAGTCCCGTTTATTTTACTAATTTAAATTTAAAATTTAAGTTTTGTTACAGTAAAAAATTCTCAGAAATAGTCACATTTATTTTTTTTACTACAATGAAAAACTCTCATATAAAATCACATCTTAACTCAAATTAAAATTTTAAATCAGCGAACTAAACAGACCATACAGTAAAACTTTCAGTTTTCAGTTTTTTTTTTTTTTAACATCTCAAGCCATTAAGCAGATCAATTGCGTTATTGCTCTGAGTTTGATCCTTGAAAAGCTCAGGTCTTGGAACTATAGCGACGCGTGCATAAATATATATATATATTAATATATATATATATTTCCTTGAATTTATCTAGGGTGGGTTTTTTTTTTTAAATATTAATATCTAGGGTGCTGACGTGCTGTTACACTACTAAAAATGTCATTGCGTTACTTTAACGTCGTAACTTTCTAGTTTACTGTTCGTAATACGTCAATATTACTCAAAACTCAATTATCAGTTGTTGTTTTACCGTTTAACAACTAATGTGTCTCAATCGATGAATCCAATTGACGTCATGATCCAATCAATGGAAGTATTCTCAAGATACGAATCAAATGAAATCACACAAAATTGTAATAAATAACGAACATGCCATTTTCATAACAATATCCATTACTTTCGACTTGCCCCTCTTTTCTCAGTCGACCAAAAAGTAATAATAGTAGCAATAACAAACATAAGTTACCGCATTTCCTACCACATGCAATGTTTTTTTTCTCATTTACGAGAAGAATATTTCGGCTGGTTCATTTTATAGATTTAAAATTTTAATTTAAATTAAAATATTATATTTTTTAAAATATTTTAATTATAATAAAAATAATTAAATGTGATATTTTTTAATAATAAAAATTAAAAATTAAAAATTTAAATTAATAAAATGAATAAGACCTTCATCTCATCTTTTTACCACCAAACGACGAAGTCTGTAGAGCGCATCTTTTCCCATGCCGGATTGACGGTGAAGAACATTATAAAGGCTTTCAAAATAGTCCCCTATGATTCAAAGATCAGGATCAGAGCTTCAGGCGTCACGTAGATAGCATTAGGACCCACCTTGTTGAGTCAGTCAGCTCAATCCAGAATGGAAGATTCTCTCGAGTATACCCCCAACCATTAGTTTACAGCCAAAACGGTGTCGTTTCCTACATCCCATAAAGACAGATTATTAAAACCGATTTATTTTATCGATTTAATTTGAGTTTTTAATTTTAAATTTTTACAGTTAAAAATTTTAAAAAATATCACATTTAATTTTTTTTTATTATAATTAAAAATTTTTAAAAAATATCTCACCTTAACTCTTATTAAAAACTCGAATCTAACGAACGAGGCTAAGAGTACGTTTGGTTGGAGGATTCAAACAATGTGATTTGAATCATTTTCAATTTACGTGAATTTTTTATAAGAGAAAATACTGTAACGAACTACGAATTATGATTCAAATCAAGGAACGAATCCCTCTATCAAACATCCTCTAAGATTACGTATTTACCAATTTAGCCTCTGCCCGGGCGCTTTCTCTGTATAAAATCTCACCTCCTTTGTTTTTTTTTTTGCACATTTTCACATATATCCTCTTTCCCTTTCCTAAAATTCCTTCGAAAATCAACAGGTACAGTGGAATACGTCCAACTTTGGCCAAGTATAAAAGCCATTTTATCTTCTTCTAACACTAGCAACAACTACAAGAGTCCGGTGACCCTCAAGACCTTATTCTTTAACCATGCCTTCCCCTTCCGCTCCTTGTTCTGCACTCTCTCTGTCGGATCAACTAAATCTCGTCGACAAACTCGAAGTGTTCAAGATCCAAGGCCGAGACAAACTCGGTCGCAAGGTTCTTCGCATCATCGGAAAGTTCTTTCCCGGTAAACACGTCTTTAATTTCTTTGTACTTTTCTTTCTTAATCTCCTCGATCGCTTCTCCTAATTGAATTTTTTTTTTTTTTTCATTTTGGTGATCAACAGCTCGGCTTGTGAGCAGGGAGGCTCTGAACAAGTATTTGGAAGACAGAGTTTTCCCAAACCTAAACGAGAAGCCTTTCTCAGTGGTGTACGTTCACACAGATGTTCAACGGAGCGAAAACTTCCCCGGAATCTCCACCCTCCGGTCAATCTGCGAGGCCATTCCCGGCGAGGTCAAGGAAAATCTTGAAGCTGTATATTTCGTTCATCCGGGATTACAGGCCCGTCTTTTCCTAGCCACTTTTGGTCGCTTCATTTTCAGCGTAAGGTAATCAATTTTAATTTAGGTTGGGAGGTGATATTTTATAAAAAATTTTAATCGCAGTAAAAAAATTAAACATAATATATTTTGAAAAATTTTAATTATAAAAATTTAAAATTAAAATAATTAAAATGAATAAGATTAAATGGATGTTTAATTTATAAATTTTAAATTATAATTTAAAATTATTTTTAATTTATGTATATTTTTTTAAAAAAATATTATAATAAATCACAATTCAAATTATTTCTTAAATTTTTATATTAAACACTCTAAAAGTTATTATTAGAATATTTAATATAAAAATTTATGTTATAATTTAAATTACAATTCATAATTTATTATAAAAATTTTTTTATAAAAAATACACATAAATTAAAAATAATTTTAAATTTATAAATTAAATATTCACTATCTTTTTAAGTCTAATGAGTGCAAAGAAATTTGGTAATGGTAGTTTTAACGCAGGTTGTACGGGAAGATAAACTACGTGTCCAGGTTGCAGTTTCTGTGGGACCATGTGAGGAGGACTGAGATGGAAATTCCGAAATTCGCGTATGATCATGATGAGGAGCTGGAGTACCGTCCTATAATGGGTTTCGGGTTAGAGAGTGATCATCCCGGTGCGCTTCCCATGTTGGACTCTCCTCTTTACATGTATTCCACGCGCTGCATCGCATAGGAATACGGCTCTAATCATTTGAAGAATGGATCGGTTCTTGGGAAGTTTCCGTTTTCATGGTTTCGTGTGTTTGCTTTTGTTGATATTTTGTACATAGTGAGTTTGTGCCTTTTGTTTGTTTTTTACTGTGTGGATCTACTTTTGTTATAAAATGAAAATCAGTGTCCTCGACAATGACACGTGATCCTCACTCGTAAATATCTTTTTAGGAGCGGTTGGTTGGGCTTATCTGGTCTCGGATTTGTCACAAAAGTCGTGAGATTAGTTAATAATAGTCCGCCTAGCAAAGATAGCAGTCCCTTCTTCTTATGGATCCCATCAAATGAAGAAAATTAAGCGTACATTAGGGCAAAAGTCAAATATAATTATACATTTTATTTTTAATAAAATACAGAACCAAAGAAAGATGCACAATCCAAAAGCATATCCACCACAAGGCCTTAAAAAGAGAAAAAAGGATGAAGCTCGGAGTGATCCTATCGCAACAATTGATGACAGGATAAATTTATTGGAGCGGAATGAATACAGCTCTAAACAAGGATTGTAAATTTCGTATCAGATAACATCTTGAACACTATAGCTATACACACAGGCACAGCACAGAGAAGCAATTTAGCAGGGATTAGGAGAAACCCATATTGGTGTAGGCCAATGCTACCTGCAATGAGAATTCCATTGTCCTTCGATTTTCCCGTCGGACAAACAGAAAATGCCAGAATCACACTCGCCAAAAACACACATTATTAAGCTCGGAGAAATCATCCGTGAAGTATATGCAATTCCCAGCACACCCCGGAAAATTAAAAGCCCAAAATAACATTTAAAATTCGTTTTAAAATAATTTTATTTTTTATATGAAAATAAAAATAAAAATATTTTCTTTTATTTTACACTAAATTAAATATTTATTTTTATTTTTATTTTTATTTTTTATTTTTTCTTCGTAAAAAAACATAAAAAAAAAAACTGGCTCAATTTCAACGCGAAGTTTTGGCCAATAAACAGCATCCTAAAAAACGTCGAATCCAACCGTCCGATTAAGGTCCCCAACATCAGCGTAATCCAGATCCAAGTACCGAGAAACCAGCAACCAACCACCACCAGATATCACCAAATACAGCATATCAGCACCGACCTGACTCGGCGGTCGGATGATGTCAACCGCCGGCGGCGAACTCCGAGCGTCGCACACCGCAATGGCGCCTTATTTGTTCAACGCGTAGAACAATCCGTCGAAGAAAACGACATCCTCGCTGTACGACCTCGCACCGTCGATAAAGCTCCAGGCTTGGTCTCCTTCCTTAGAGAAGGCCAAATCGCGGGTTTGATTGAGAATCGCTAGCCGTTGGGATTCAGGGAACTGGATGATAGAACGACTTTCTTGATGAAGGAATGGCGAATTTGCCGGAGATCGAGGGTGTATTGATAGCCGGCGGAGGTTCGGAGGGCGAGTTCGAGGCCGATTTCGGAGTAGGAGAAGCGGAGGACGTTGGGGAAGGCGAGAGCGAAGGGAGGAGGTGGAGGAGCTTGGCGCGGGTAAGGGAGTTGAGGAGGAGGACGGAGGGGCTCTCGTCGAGGATGACGAGCCCGCCGTGGGAGGAGCCGCATCAGCGGAGGCGCTTGCCGCCAGAAGCTTCTGGAAGGTTGAGGAAGTGGAATTTGTCGCTGGAGAGGTCGAAGAAGGCGCGGTTGGGGCGGCGGTGGTGGGAGTGGGGGAGCATCAGCCATGGGAGTTGAGGAGGGAGGTTTTCAGGCGTTTTGGGGGCGGAGGACTGCCAGCTCCGGCAGACGCATCGGAATCGGAGGTAATCGGCGTAGATTGTGAGTTTTTGGCGATTGATTCCAGAAGTTCCGGTGGGAGTTGGGTCCAGTCCACCGCCATTTTTGTCTAATACGATCTAAGGTCAAAGTCTTCTGTATTTTTGATTCGCTAAAATGTCTCACGGTAATCAGCAAAATAGAGAAGGAACCTCTCTCCTTTTTTCAATTATATGACCTGTGAACAAGAACTGATAGTCTGATAAAGATAGCGGGGCCCACAAAGTGACTAATAAATGATTGTTGAGATAATATGAGATTGCTTAAACAATCAACTGTTATGTATCACTGCACATAAGAATTTACGATCTCACCATAAAAAGTCAAACTGTTAAAACTTCTACTAATGATGTCTGATTGTCACCAACTTGAACTGGACATCTTACCAAGGGTCTGATAATTTTTGTTTAGAGATTTCTATGCAGATGATGTCATATAACCCAACTCTCGCTGTAACCTTTTTCTTGCCAGAAAAGGTTGAACCGGGAGCACTTCTGGAAGAACCGGAGTTGCTGGTTCAAGTTTGACTAGTATGTCCTAAGATTTACTCAGCCATGGTATTGGACTCGGTGCAAGTTATACCATTTGTCTGCAAGGTGCTAGCCTTTTCCCAAGGAAAAGAAAATAACATTTAAGGAAAAGTGAAATGGTGGATCTTCCATATGTTTAGCAGTTTATTGCTTTTTACTTGATAAGAATTGCATATTTAAGTCTCATTCATTTCACCGATTTGAGTTTAGAATTCAAGTTTTACTACAATGAAAAGCTCTAAAAAACAGTCACATCTAACTTTTTTGTTAGAGTAAAAATTTTTTACATAAAATTACATCTCAACTCAAATTAAAAATTCAAATCAATGAACTAAACGGCCTTAAGATTTTACCTCTTCACATCACTGGATAACTTGGGCAAGCCTTTAACTTACGGGCTTCAATATAGCAGGGCCAATAAATTGCGGTTTTATGCTCCAAACATGAAGATGAGAAAAATTTCCCTTTTCTCAAGAATACTGAAATTACTGCATTAGTATCATAGACAGGAAACTGTATTATTCATGATCTTGATGTTTAAGTTACTACTAGACGAACTCGATCAAGGGTAATGCTTCGTTTTAGACATCTTTAAGGAAAGAAAATTGCGTAAAGCTGAAATGAGATCTTTAACTAATATTCAACTAAAGAGATATTAAAACAGAGATGTTGGCTTCCGCTAACAAGAAACGAATTTTAGATGTCTTTAAGCAAAGGAAACAGCGTAAAGATGAAATCAGATCTTTAACTAATATCCAACTAAAGAGATAATAAAACAGAGCTATCGCCTAGAGATCGTTAACTAATATCCAAAGAAGAAGAAGAAGAAGAAGAGAAACAGAGACATTGGCTTCCTCCTAAATCCTACAAATTTAAGTTGCTAATTGCACTAACTCTTCTTCTGCTGCATTATGGGCTGGAAAAACAAACTTAATTTCAAGGCACAAAATACAGATTAAAATATGACCTAAATCTGTTTTCCCAAAAGCCAGAAATAGATAAGATTGACACGTGAAATATAATTCCTTGCTGAAAAAACAAACAGAATTCTTGCTCACAATATCCAAAAATTCGGAGGTTTCTATAGCCATATAATTAGTATGTAAGCACGCTTAAATAAATAAAGGCATACATCAAGGATAAATCTATATGTAGAAACCTGATGCCTGCAAGGCATTTCATTTCACTCAACCTTGTTCTCCACATCAGTACTATTATTGTTAGTTGTGTTTTTGTTATCAACTGCTTGGAAATCCGGGTAATTCCGATAGTTCAGAGAGTGCAACCAAAGAGCCACCACACCTTCTTTTTGCTCTGTCAATCCAATATGCGAGTATATGTGCTTCATTTTAAACTCCTCCGCCTCTTCTGCATATGCCTTCATCGACATCTCTTCATGACTGTCTTTCCACTTTTTGTTATATGATGAAAACAGACACTCGTCCAAGTACAAACCAACTTCAGGAGCCGTTGGTATATTGATGTTAACATCCCTAAGTTTTGGCATAAACATATCAATAAGAACCAATATAATGTTATGACCATACCAATAGTTGTTTCATTGCCGTAAAAATTCTAGCTTTGATCAGTAGAAGGTGAAATTATCTATTAAAAATGAAACCAATTGTTGGTAATGACTTGCTAAATTGATGATAATGGTTAGTATTAGAAACAAAACAAACGAAAGATTAAAAAAAAAAAGAGCTTACTTTTGCAGAGCGTTCTCCATCAAGGACTCGGGAACACAATTCCTCATGATTGCCACAGCAAGCCCAATCATCTTCCTGATCTGATGAAGCATGAAGCTCTGCCCCACCACCTCACACTTGACAAATTCCATGCCTTCAACCGGTATGACCGTGTTCGCATTGAACGAAATGATGAATCGCTGAGCTGCAGGGTCTTCGGCTTTCGTTCTGGTGGTGAAGTTATGGAAGTTATGAGTCCCCTCATAGTGCTTCAAAATTCTATTAAACCTCTCTCTCTCCTTCTCACCATAAGAAAAATCACTTCTCTTCTCAGGCTTCTGCTCTCCATTGACATTTCCTTCCTCACCAGTACTAACCTCATTGTCCAGAGTTCTACCTTCAACCTGGTTGGTTTCTGAATCCCCATTTTCGACCTTAACTTCCCCATCACCATTTACTGAAGCAACTCCATTTTCGTCCCTAACTACAGAGACTACTTTTGTATCGCAAATGTTCGACGAAATGCCCGAATTAAAACTCGCACGGTTGGTTTCCGAATCCCCATTTTCAACCTTAACTTCCCCAACACCATTTACTGAAGCAACTCTATTTTCCTCGGTAACTACAGAGTCTACTTTTGCATCGCAAATATTCGACGAAATGCCCAGATCAAAACTCGCACGGTTGGTCTCCGAATCCCCATTTTCAACAGAGTCTACTTTTGCATCGCAAATGTTCGACGAAATGCCCGAATCAAAACTCGCATGGTTGGTTTCCGAATCCCCATTTTCAACCTTAACTTCCCCAATATCATTTATTGAAGCAACTACGTTTTCGTCGCTAACTACAGAGTCTACTTTTGCATCGCAGATGTTCAACGAAATGCCCGAATCAAAACTCGCACCAGTCAACTCATAACTCCGCTTTCCCATCAACCCCGGAACCTTGCGGCCTCTTTCGGAGCATTCGACACACTTAACAAGCTCACTCTCAGATCCCAAACTAGCCAAGACGCTCTCTCTATTGGGATGCGAGCTTGGATCAAGAGCAAACACCGGAATAAGATAAACATACCTTCTCCGATCACAGAACTTCTTGGCGTTAAACGACGCCGTCACGCGCTTGTATCCGAAAATCCGAATCTGCGGCGAAAGCTTGGAATTGAGGCGCTCGACGAGGCCCGGCGGATCGATGTAGAACCGGCCCGAGACCACTTGGCCCACGGCGCTGACGCCCTTATCGGTACGGGCCGATCGGGCCCAATCGTATCGTTTGGGGCAGTAACGGTCCTGTTCGGGAACGGCGCCGGAGAGGTAGAGCGCTTCTTCGAGGTCGCCTTCTATGGTTTTAGCGCCTGGGTTCTTTTGCATCCCTTGGTATCCAACACCGCAATAAGCGAAGAAGATGGCGATTTTGCGGCGCTTGTACCTTTCCTTTTTGGCGTTTCCGGTGGTCATTTCTTCGTCGTCTGAGGTGGTGCTGGTCGACATTTTCAGCTTCTTCGCGTCTGGTTCTTCCGGCGGCGGCGGCGGCGGCGGAGTCGGAGATCTTGTCGTTTTCGTGTCCAAGTCTTCCATTTTCAGTCACGCGAGAGGGGATTATGGATTGAATACGCCATTTAAGGTCTCATTTCTTAGGCGGATTTGCAAAAATTGGCGCTTTGGCTCTGTACTCTCGTAAAACCCTAGAAGTAGAACGAAATAAACCTTAATTTTCAATTAATTTCAACCTTTTTTATTAAAAAAAAAAAATTTCTCGGCTGGAAAGAGCTTCGGTTGTGGGCAACGGAGAAAAATATAGGCCCAATATTGGTGGCCCACGATTGTAAATCCCAGCTCAGGCCCGATATATGGAATCCTTAAAAAAGTTTTTTTTGTTAATTAAAAAAATTTACTAATAATCATGAAATATAACAAAACATTAAAAAAGTTGTTAACGTCTAAACTATTTAAAAAGAGTAAGAATTAAAATTATTAAAATGAATATCCTATGTAATAATTACTACGTAAAATTATTATTTCTAAAATATTTCATAAAAGTTATTTTATTACAATAAAAAAATTAATAGGAAATTCACCCACTGAGCCAATTAGGAGCCAATTAGGAGCCAATTAAGACCGAGTGGATTATTTTATATGTGAAAAATACATGTATAGATAAATATTGTGTCATATTAATATATACGTGTATAGCTCATAATATTGTGTCATAATACGTTTCGATTAATATAATTATTTAATTAAAATGAATATTAATTAAAAATAAAGTAAATATTTAGACATTCCGTTTAAGAGGTGCGTGTCTCATTTCTTCAAAATTAAAAATTCTAATTAACATGGATATTAACTAAAAATAATCTTATAATTATAATTAAAATTTATCTTAATTATTATCTTTCACTGATATAATTTATGACGTAATCTAATTGCCTCCATGTCACTCTCAACTAAAAAGGAATCACCCCATCCATGTCTTAAACGAAGCACCGTTGAAGTCCCTCTCAAAAAAAACAAAAAAAAAAGGAGAAAAATGAAAATCGAAAAACAACCGTTGAAGTTGCATTGGCAGGATTATTCGAAATCTTGCAGGACACAATTTTTTAATCAAGCTACAGTGCATAGCGAACCAGTGGACTCGCTAGACCTTCAGATTTTGAACCGTCGACCTATCATGATGGATCGCCGCCTCTCCTATCAGAACCGTTCATATAGTGGGGACCACACTTCCAAACCCGCGTCGTTCGCTAGATTCTCGCGCCACATACACACGGAAAAGGAGGGAAATATGAATACGGAAGAGACTTCGGACGACACCAATCCAAACCCAAAAGGCGATTCCCTTTTTTTTCACGAACCATTTCCTTTCTCGTACAACTTGTCTTCTGAAACTAGCCATTTCGCACTGGGCTTACGTCTGCGAATAGTAGCAGAAATTCAATCATCTCCGAATTTTCCTTTTTTTTTTGTTTTTTTCTTTACCTTTATGGGCGAAATTGAGTGATTATGAATTTGAGACTCGGTGGACCTAGAGGAATTTCAAGCCTTTTTGTCACTCTATTTAAAGACCAAACTTGCAATCGCTAATCAACGCTGAAAATTCCCAACCTTCACTCCTATATGTTTCTTCCTCGTGGTTTAAATTTCTAGGTTTTCATTTTTTTTTTTCTTCTCTGATTTTCTTTTCTTGTCCTCGTATTTGATTCTGATTTTATTGAAGCAATGGGATAAAAGTTTAGTTTGGGTTGTCGGAGAATGAACGAGAATTATAGCTTACTCTCTTGATTTCATATCTGTCTATTATTTTGCTTGCAGGAAATTTTTACGTTGTGTACCTTTTGCAATCCGGTGTTAAGCTTTTGGAAAGTGTAAATTTTGAACTGAGATGGATTCCAGTGGAAATGTATGCAACTTCAAAACACTGGGTTCTTTTAAACATTTCAGTTTCCTTTCCTTTCTTTCTTTCCTTTCTTTTTTTTTTTTTTTTTCCATTTGATATCGTATTTTATTTAATTGCAGGGATTGCCAGATAATAATCAACAAGATGATATTGGTACGACTTTAACAAGCATCTCTCGTTTTATGACACAATTTTGTTAGTCTTTGGAACTTACTGTTTTCATAGCATTTTAGAGGACCTGTAAAAGTTGTTATTTTCAATAGATGAGGAAAACTGATGGTTACAGGTTATCACTCACTCACACACACACACACACATACGCGCAGGTGTATATATAGTGTGTGTATATATATATATATGTATATGGGGTTGAAATATCGATCAATGTTTGATTAAGTGAGTGGATATGATGGAATGAGGAGCTCACTGGTAGAAATTCCTCTTTTAATCTTGTCTACAGTGGTGGCAAAGTGAAACAAGACTTGGTTGTTATTTGTTAAAAAAAGAGTGGGTCTTCCAAATGATCTTTTATATTGAGAATGATTTGTACATGCAGGTGCTGTTGTACGCAGTGGAAGGGAAATTCTTTTTCAGGTAAATTTTACGGATCCAAATCCTCTATCTAAATTTTATGAGATGTTTGTTTTAAGGGTTCGTCATTGGTTCTGAATCATAGTTCTTAGTTCTCTACAGTGTTTTTCTCTCACAAAAAATTTGAATTTCAAAAATCAAAATCATGAATCATGGTTCTAAATCCATGAATCAAACGTCCTATTAGTGTCTTAAATGGTGTCTAACCAATCAAATCACACTACATCATCCCAGGATAAGCACAAAAGAGTTAGTTAAAAAGTAATTCAAAATTTTTATATGATATGGTGTGATATGATTGGTTAGACACCAATTGAGACACTAAAATTAGAGAGGAGATCTGAGTCCAAATTTTACAATTGTCTTGTTTAATTTCTTCGTAGATCAGGGAGATGTTAATCGATGTAATTATATGCCAATATTATGCACATAAAATTCTGCAATAACTAATCAACAAAAGATATTTCAATTGGAGATCGAACTTATTTAGAAGGATTTGGTCGCTACAAGTGCGTCATTCCCACTATATCAGTCTTCTACTTGCTAGCGAAGAAAGTTTGAACACCATGATTTGATAGAAAATTGATTTACAGGCTTTCAACTGGGAGTCTCACAAGCATGATTGGTGGAGAAATTTAGACAGAAAAGTTCCTGATATTGCACAATCTGGGTTCACTTCAGCATGGTTGCCACCAGCAACTCAGTCCTTATCCCCTGAAGGTCTCTGGCAATACATTTGACCTTTTGTCATGTTGTTTCTTGACATATCTGTCTAGGCTATTATATCCTTAGCTACTTTTTTTTTTTTTTTTCCTTCCCAATAACAGGTTACCTTCCACAGAACCTTTATTCCCTCAACTCTAAATATGGTTCTGAACACTTATTAAAAGCTCTACTTCAAAAAATGAAGCAACACAAAGTTAGGGCAATGGCTGATATAGTCATCAATCATCGTGTCGGTACTACTAGAGGTCATGGTGGGAAGTACAACCGTTATGATGGAATTCCCCTGCCGTGGGATGAACGGGCTGTTACATCTTGTACTGGTGGATTGGTAACTAACTTTCATGTAGCTATCTTGACATTTGTTGGCATCACGTGAAGTCACTAACCTTCTTAGAAGTCTTTGTGTTTGTTGCATCACAGGGTAATCGGAGCACTGGGGATAACTTCAATGGTGTTCCGAATATCGATCACAGCCAAGATTTTGTCCGAAAGGACATCATAGGTTGGCTTCGGTGGCTACGTCAAACTGTTGGGTTTCAGGATTTTCGCTTTGATTTTGCAAGAGGGTAGGAATTATTAAGGTTTTGAAAATCAGTTTGGTCTTTAGTGTGCTGATCTGTTTCTCAACTTTTTTATTCTTAATGTAAACAATTAGGTACTCTGCAAAGTACGTCAAAGAATACATTGAAGGAGCAAAGCCATTGTTTTCTGTTGGGGAATGTTGGGATTCTTGCAACTACAATGGTCATGGCTTGGACTCTAACCAAGGTAAAATACATCATTTACATCAAGCACCAAAATTAAACTTCATGAGGTGAAGCTCAAATACCAAAATGTTTAATCATCGAGGTTTAGGCTTGGTCTTTCACCTATCATGTATGGTGTAATGGCATCTCATGCCAAGAAAAAAGCGGGGTTGAACCTAACTCACAACCCAGGGGATCCCGGAGCTTTTGCCCGCTCATCATCAATCCCATTCTACCACTCTATTAGTATCAATTCTTACTCTTGTCAGTCTCCTTGCAAGAAACTAAGGGTCCGTTTGGTAGAGGGATTCGTTCCCTGATTTGAATCATGATTCATTGTTCGCTACAGTATTTGCTCTCACAAAAAATTCACGTAAATCGAAAATGGTTCAAATCACATAGTTTGAATCCTCCAACCAAACGTCCTCTTAAATCATTTCTTTGATAGGGCATACTATAGAACATGTTAGATGTGTATCTGAACTCCAAAGTAACTTTTGCACAGATAAAGATGTATAATATTGCTGTTAGCTATAGAACAGGTTAAATGCGAGCTTATTTTGTGAATAAGCATGCATTGATTAACAGCTCCATTCATTTCTCAATAAATGCGAGCTTATTTTATCTGCAGCTTTTTTTTTTTTTTTTATGCATTACGTTGAGAAAGAGCATGTTAAATGCTTTGCAAGCAATTTATATTACATTAGAAAGATGATCAAAGTATGCCATCATGAATACTTATCCATGAGAAAGACTAGCTTACACCAATTTGACCTGCTCTTTTAACGTGTTATTACCCGTTTCACTTGGATACTAATCCCTAAGACTAGCACACACGCATTTGGCATGTTCTTTTATCATGTTATTACCAGTTTGTGGTATTAATCATTTCTCTTCTTCTAAAGAGTGATTATGGATATATTATTCTAAATATGATTCTACTATTATAATTTCTTTGCGTGGACAAACATCACCTGCAGATGGCCATAGACAGCGTATTGTAAATTGGATCGATGGCACAGGACAGCTTTCAACTGCATTTGACTTCACAACAAAGGGAGTCCTTCAGGTATTCTTTGAATGAGTATAAGCTGAGAAATTAATTTGTACTACCAGCTAAGAGTATCTAACAAATATTTTACCAAAATGTTCTTGATGAATATATTACGGGCCAATCACATCTAGATGCTATAAAACAGAGGTGCTACTAAGTACTAAGCAGCCATAAGATGATCTTCATTCCCTTTGTTCGGATGAATCCACCCACAACATTTTCAGTACCAAAATTTCCAATTTTGCGCTATCTCCTTTTTTTCTAAAATTGTGATTTATTTGGTTCTGGATTACGCTAGTATCATTTCAATTCTCCACGAATGTAATCTTTGATTCTGGATTACCATAGAATCATTTCAATCTTTGTTCTGGATTAACTGAAATCTCTTCTCTAAATTTGTCTTCTGTTTTTCACTTAAGTCTATGTACTCTCGTATTCTATGCAGGAAGCTGTCAAGGGACAATTGTGGCGTCTACGTGATCCCCAGGGGAAACCACCGGGTCTGATGGGATGGTGGCCTTCAAGGGCTGTCACATTTTTGGATAACCATGATACAGGCTCAACGCAGGTATTACGATTATGTATAATACTTATTATTAAACAATAAACTGAAATGCTTCTTTCAACCAAAAAAAAAAACAAACAAACAAATAAACTGAAATGCTTTTATACAAGTTCTTTATATTCTACGGTTGGGCATTTCCTTTTGTCCCGCCTCGGTGAAGGTGAACTTGCTTTTGCACTTGGCAATTTAGCTAAAACTGTTGTATTGGTCAAACTTCTGAATAGTTTTGACTGGGGTAAACAGGTCTGGTTAAGATGCGCACTGTTATTGGCCCCGCCAACCTGACTCGTGACACGTTATTTACAATTTTTATATTTTTTATATGTTTACTTGGTGGATAATTATTAGTATTCACAAAAACTGTTTAAACAGGCAATCTGCTCACCACTTTTTTTGTTTTTTTTTGTTTTTTTTAATCCTACAGGCTCATTGGCCCTTCCCCGGTAATCATATCATGGAGGTATGTAATTTGTTGCTTGCGTCTACCTTATTTTTGCAAACAAAATAAGTATAAATAATATTTTGGTTTATTTCCTTTTTCCCAACAGCTTGTCTTGAGCTTTTAGTGTGTTGAACTTGCATGTATAATATAACCACACCCTGTCTACTACTTTTTTTTTTTGGATATATTCAAAACTCAAAAGTGATAACAAAAGAAGCAGAGAAAAACACTAGTAGATCTTTCCGTTGTAATTGTATAGACCAGAACAAAGTATCTGGATTGGATCTGATGCGTGTAAGAGATGGCAAAAAGCGTATATATTACATGTAGTAGATATATAGATAATGGGTTGCCTGATGGCTCATTTGATGGGATTGTGAAGGTGGTAGAGTGTCCACTGTCCAGGGCCTCGCTGAGTGACAAGTATCACAACTAAGACAGAACTGACAACTTATGGTGTCGGGTTCGGTTACCGTTTAGTATTATAATTTTTTTCTTTTTTTTTTTTGGTTGACTAAGATATATTCTTGTTCTGCTATGCGTCTTCTTTTTTATTTATTTTTGGGCAAAAATTGTTCTGTTCCGAGTCTAGAATCAAGATTTGAGTAATATTAGGATATCAAAGCCAATGTTTTTCTGTGAGAAGATGAAATACCGTTTGTTTTGCTGAACTCATTGTTGCTAATGAGTAAATGTGATTGGTTATAACTTCTAGCGCGTGAGATTTACTATATTTGCAATCTTGCTACTTCTTTTTCATTTTTAATCTCCATTTAGCTTAACAAAACTTCAATTGTACTCTGTTTTTTTTTTTATTTACATTCAATTGTACCCGTTACTTCTGTCTTTTTCTCTCCCTGAAATCATACTGACTATGCTATCCACAGGGTTACGCTTACATACTCACGCACCCAGGAATTCCAACAGTTTTTTATGACCATTTTTACGATTGGGGCAACTCCTCTCATGACCAAATTGTGAAGCTGGTATATGCTGCTTGGATGATTGATTCCCCTAGTTCAAATTGCATCTTCTTTAACTAAAATTTCTGGAAATTATTAAAAATAACAATGATTTGGAGATATTTTGAATTGTCTGCAGATTGACATTCGGAAGCGCCAAGACATTCATAGCAGATCATCTATCAGGATCATGGAAGCCCAGCCTAACCTCTACTCTGCAATGATTGGTGAAAAAGTCTGCATGAAGATCGGGGACGGTTCGTGGTCTCCGGCCGACAGGGAGTGGACACTTGCAGCCTCCGGCCATAGATATGCGGTGTGGCAAAAGTAATCCTTATACATTCTAATGTCCTTCATATTTTCTTCTTGGAATACCTTGAAATAGAGAGGCTGCTAGGCTGGGCTAAATAGAAGGTTAAAGAGTAACTTCGTCTAGTAATATTGTGTTTGTATCAAATTATCAAACTTTTTGTGTGTATCTAATCATCAATAATATTTAATAATATTATCTTGGGAAAGTTTTGGGAATAAATTTTGAGATACAAGGTCTTGATTGGAAAACCAATTGTGTGTGTGTCATCATATGAACTTATAGGAAGCTAAAAAAAAACCTCTAAGTAAATAAACATTAAACTATAAAATATGGAGTAAATTTGCCAAATAGAATTCTGTTGTTTTATTATTTTGGGAAAAAAAAAAGGAGAGGTTTTGCATATGATTACTCTGACGCCCATCGGAGTCATCAGAAGGCCAAAAAACAATCTCACCATTCCTTCGAAGGAAAAAAAAAAAAACTCGGCAATCTTAAATCAATCTTTGCAGAGTGCAAGAGGCAAAAGCTAATAACATGTATGATTTGGACATAGCAAACAAGTGAATGAATCACAGATAAGGACTTAAGTTATTTAATTATACGCAAGCTTGAAGTCCAAATTATAGCTTGAAAAAAAAAAAAAAAAAACACTATGAGAGTATGAAAACCTTTAGAGGTTTTTAATCAATATTTATCAAATTTTATTAAATTATCCTTCACATTTTAATGTGATTTGATGGTTAAAACTCTGGTTTATTAAAAAAAAAAAAAAAAAAACTCTACCAATTTTACGTGTAGTATAATTATTTGGAGCAAAAAAAATCTTATCTCGAAACTGAAATTAGCCCTTCCAATGTGTATCCAGTTGAGACTAGTTAAGCTCGGCTCGTAATACAAACAAACAAAAAAGGTATGCTCACATGCAAAACTTACACAAGAAAATGAAGGAATTGCTGAAAAGCACGACACAAAAAGAATAATAGAACTCCAAAATAAAGATGGGAAAAGTTGGGTCATATGGAGACTTTTTGATGTCCCGGAAAATTTATTTCACGTGTTTAAATTTATAATTTTAAATTTGTTATAATATTTTTTTCTCATTAAAAATTTAAAATTTAAATATTAAAATTAAAAATCCTTAATTTAAACGCATAATCAAGCGGATCCGAATTTCATAATTAGCACACCAACCAAGTGTGTGAGAGACAAGAGACAAGGAATTCCATTTTTATGTTCCCATTGACATATATATATATATATATATATGAGATATACCATTATAACAATTTGTTGATAAATGGACATAAATTGTGTTCAATAGTATTTGTTGATTTGTGACTGGGCCCATGCTGTTGGTAGCCAGGTTTGGTAACTAATAATGGACATCACTAGAAATTCACATTTGTACTATTAAGATTTTTACACCCATCTATCAAGTAGTGTGAGTGAGCGAGCAAGTGAGAGAGAGAGAGAGAGAGAGAGAGAATCACATGACAGTGGAGCTGGAAAGAGACTCACCCACATCGCCATCACAGACATCGTCATCAACCTCATCATTCTTGTTTTGAAACTCAAAAACACACATTCGTCCTCCCACCACATCCATCCACCAAATAACAAGAACTAATTCTCTCTCTCTCTCTCTCTCTCTCTCTCTCTCTCTCTCTCTTATGGGTGCTTAAAGCACATATCCAAATTCCAACCTCTCTCTCTCTCTTTCTCATACACAAGCTATCACGTGGCATGCACAAAGTGTCAGCATTATTATCATTTTGATGAAAAGAATGACACCCTTTTGTCTTTAATGATCCTTTCATACTCCAGTTTCAAATAATCATCATCCTTCCCAAATATTATTTTTCCTCTCTTTGAGGTCGACGGAGGCGATGTTGATCGAGAGTTCACCATTCACGTGTTACCTGTACATATCATAGATACATATTTATTTGTTTCTTTTAACAGCCATATGCTCCATATGTGTATTACTCTTCCACTTTATATATATATATATATATATATATATATATATTGTATTAGAAGCGCCAATAATAAATTGATACTTACAAAAAAAAACTACTAGATTGTATACGCTTCTTTAACATCTGCCACTTTCTTGATTTCAAATTAAACAAAAAAATAATAATTCGATCAGAATTAAACAAAATAATAGTATCTTATTTAACACATATCCGGACCTTCTTCTTTTTTACTTAATTAATATAGCTAAAACGGGCCAGCTGGGTCTTATATCTCATGAAACCCTAGCTAGTATATAAAGCAAAAATATTGTTATGGCCGTGATTATTACTAAAAACATGGTAATTAGTTTACTGAAACTCCAAAACATGGTAATTATAGGAGGCATGCATATAATGCAAAAAATAAAAATAAAAACACACCACTTCATATCTCACAGTAACAGTTGTTGTGTCGTCTGACCTGCACCAACAAGCATGATTGGCGCTCCTTTATGAAAAAGTTAAGAAGGCAATAATAATAATAAGTAAACTTTGAAGCCTTACGTGAGAGAGAGAGAGAGAGAGAGAGAGAGAGAGAGAGAGAGAGAGAGCAGACCCACTGAAGTTGAACCCCAATAGCTCACAATCATGAAAAATAGTGGATTCCATGCATCGAGCTTTGCAATTTCTAGGTGATGAAGGGCCTTTGCCCGTAGTTATAGTGTGTAGTGTCTATTAATATAATTGCTTTTGCTTTTGAAAATGAACAACTGGTCAACCAAATCTATATTTCAACACACAATGCATGATCAATTGATTTTGAGCCCGTTTAATTTACTGATTTAAATTTTTAATTTGAATTAAGACGTGATTTTATGTGAAAATTTTTTAATTTAATAAAAAAATTAAATATAATTATTTTTTAAAATTTTTTACTGTATTAAAATTTAAATCGGTAAAATAAATAATTCGATACAAATATTTTGGTAAAACTCGAGTAAAGTTGGAGGTGAAAATTAAAGTGTAAACTAATCACATGCATGCGAAACGGTAGTGTCTTTCATAACTCCTTCCAATAGTTTTTATTTTTCTATTTTTTAAGTAATTATATTTCAAATCAAATGGATACACTAATGCCTATTCGAATGACTTCATTACCATAAGAAAACTCAACCATGATCACAAACCAGATCTACTAGTGAGTTCTTAATTATGAAACGCACAAACAATAAATTCCAACGACAGAGAATCGAAAAGCACACCAATCCAAAGACATAATAAGTAGTTAACAAAATTTAAGCTTTTTCCCCTCTAATTATACCAGTGAATATACTTTGAACTTATGTACAGAACAAAGCACCAATATTTTAAAACATGATACAAATTTGTCCCCACCATAGCACCAAATCCTACAAAGCTTTTCCGAAAAGAAAACAAAAGAAGAGAAGGATAAAAGTTGACACTTTAGAGTTGCACAGAGTGCAGGGAACAAAGCGCATGAACTTTTTCAAAGGCTTTAAAGATTTAGGCGTAAAATGAGAAGAGGAAAAGAAAACTTACTTCTCTGCTTCCCATGTCAAACGTAACTTTGGTATATATATTGTCAGATGGTATTGTAACTGAAACACGGCTTAATTAAATAAAATTTGGATTAATTATGTTCAGTTTTTAGAGCAAAAATAAAGTGTAAAAATAAAAAAACACCTAATATGGTATCGCAGTTCAGTGCGTACACCTACATCTGTAGTGTCACGTCAAACAGTAAACAGTTCACTATATTTCAAAAATTACGGACACTAAGGGACTTATTCACACATGACTCTCTCATAGACAATGACGCCGTTGTGACGAATGTCTACAATGATGCTGTTAACGTACACCACACGTCTTCTATTCACCTGGCGAACTCCCTTCGACTTGCAGAGCTTCCGCTCGACAGCAACAAGCCTCTCTCTCGAAAGTCGTAATGATTAACACTAAAAAATTCTTAAAAGCACAGACGTCTCTACGAATATTTCTCTATAAAAGCTCTCAAACTCACATACCTTTTCTCTAGATATTTTCTCTATTAAATCAGTACTAGATTATGAGTTGCGATTAAGCCTTTTAAATTTCACGAGAATTTTATTCAAATTCAAACTTAGATAAGATCACTTTTATCTCTATGATTCTCTCTCGTGAACTCCAATCAGATCATCTTTCTTTCAAATTCGGATTGTACAACAAAACTCTTCTAATCCGATTCAAACAATTCGTACATCAATCACTTTATTTTCACGTTTGACTACTTCCAAAGGTTTAGAATTATGCAGCACATCTATATCTTGTCGCGGTGACCAAATTGGAACAAACCAATGCATATTCAGATTATATAATTAATTTTTAAATCCGAATTACTCATTTAAAATAGCAATTTAGGCCTGGTTCAGTTCGTATATTCGAGTTTTTAATTCGAGTTGAGATGTGATTTTATATAAGAGCTTTTTACTATAACATAAAAAGTTATATGTGATTTTTTGTAAAAGCTTTTAACCGTAATAAAACTGAAATTAAAAACTTAAATTGACGAAATGAATGAGACATTAATCTCCGCATTATCTTTGCATGCAAATAATCTTCAAACCCGAATCTTACAGACCAATGGCTTTTACCACGACACTCTTTGAATTTTAAAACAGCAACTCTTTCAAATCCGCAAACAACTAGTTCTTCACACAAAATTAACATGAATTCAAATCCTCCATCAACTCCAATTCTGAATTATCAATTAATAAAAATACTTGACATATATTATTAGCGTTAGATTCTTGCCTTCTTTTAGACTTATTAGGTTTAGATTTGGCAGGTCAAATATGCATTAATCTTTGCCCTTTTCTTCAGTTAAAAAGTAATCAAGCAAAGGCTGTTTTTTTTCCCGTCTTGTTAAACGGTGTTTGATATGATTGTATCTGTAATCATTTGTACCACTACTTAGGAGTGAATTAGAGCACGCTTTTTCTTTCACCATGTCACTGCAATGCAATGTTTCTCTTAAGACCCATTCATTTTGCTGATTTGAGTTTAAAATTTAAGTTATTTTACAGTAAAAAGTTATCACAAACAATCACATTTAATTTTTTTATTACAGTAAAAAGCTCTGACATAAAGTCATATCTCAACTCAAATTAAAAACTCAAGTCAGCAAACTAAACGGGCCCTTAGACTCTGAAAAAATGTTAAGCGCAACTCTTTATATCATTATTTGACACATGAATTTTATACTATATTATTTTTTATTTAAATAATAATATATTATATTAATAGAATTTATGTATTAAAAAATAAATACAAAAAATAATAAAAAAATAATATTAACATTTCTCTTAATTGAAGATATTTTAAGTCCCGTTCATTTAACTGATTTAAGTTTAGAATTTAAATTTTGTTACAGTAAAAAACTCTCAAAAACAGTCACATCTAATTTTTTTATTATAATAAAAAACTCTCATATAAAATTACATCATAACTCAAATTAAAAATTTAAATCAACGAACTAAATATCTCTTTAGTAGACATTGTCCTCCGAAAGCGAACAAAAATAAAATTTTAAAGCCTCTACAATTAGATAGAACGGCATTTCGTTTGAAACAATCATTCAAATGAAAGTTAATTCTGTATATATATAATTGAAATGCACAGCTTATAAGATGTTTTCGTGTATAAAAATGTTTTTTTAAAAAAAAAAAAAAAAGTAAAGTTGAAAAGTTGAAAGCATTTGTTCTTCCATACTTCTGTATAGTTAAAGGTTTTTCTAACAGTACGTAGATTTTATTGTTTTTCTAATCGCCAACCTACTTATAAGAATTTGAGTTCTCATGTATATAATAAAAATTTCTCTCATTTCACCCATTTAAATTTTTATGATTAAAATTTTAAAAAAAATATTACATTTAATTTTTTTTATTATAATTAAAAACTCTTTTTAAAAAATATTATATTTAAATTAAAAGTGTAAATAAACTAAAAATAACTCCAAAGTTGCTGGCAAATTACCACTGTTATTAATGAATATTTCATCGTCCCGATGATTCAATCATGACTCTGACAACAGCTTTGGCAAGACAACTGGGTCTGTACCTCACAGACTAATGGATTAGACATGTTAGTTCGGAACAAAGTCAATTTCAGTCTACAAATTCTACGTGGGGATAGTAGACACTGATCATTTCTTCTGTGTCTATATAAGATATGTTCGTTTTTGAACTTTGAAATCGTGGAATTTATTGGGACTGGTTGGGGGTAGATCTAAAGCAATAAATACATCAAGAGGTTGGGATAATTAATGCACGCGCATAAGAAGAAATCAAAGCAAAACAAGAAAAAGTTCTTCGTGGAATTTTGTTTCTTGTATAGAGAGAGATAACGCCATCTTTATTTTTCTTTTCTAGGCGGGGGAGGTCGTGGGTGTGATGAGTGCGACGTATCAATCGACAAAAGGGAGGATTTCTGAATTGATTTCTCACGAAATGGCGCATTTTTACTGTAGAACACGAAAGATTTTAACTATCAAGATTTTCTTTTTCAATTGTTTAATATGTATTAGACTTATCTCTTCTTTATATTTTTTTTATGTGATTTTGATAAGATTTAACTTTCATAAATTAAAAATATTGTACTATAAAAAGATCAATAAGTCTCGTTTATTTCGCTGATTCGAGTTTAAAATTTGAATTTTATTACAGTAAAAAATTATTAGAAACAGTCATATCAAACTTTTTTGTTACAGTAAAAAGTTCTCACACAAAATTACATTTCAACTCGAATTACAAACTCGAATCAGCGAAGTGAACCAGTATATACACTCAATCAAACGAGATGGTTATTTTACTAGGTTTCGGAAAAGGGATTCAACCAAGAATTCAAAGAGTATAATAACATAAAATTACTGATAAATTAATTGGAAAGGAGGGACTCTTCCGCTTATAAAATTAATTACTAGTTGATGAAAGATTTACCTTTTTCTTATTGACACTTTTTTAATCAATCTAGAGGTAACAGGTCAAAAGGAATTCGTGTGATTTTGATTAATGTTGTTGTTGATTTTTGTTTGTCCAATTGTTACCTAGGATTCCACACTTGGTGGTTTAGCGTGTAGGACCATAAATGAATGGGAAGTTGGCTCCTATCTGTAAACATACCCATTAAACTTGTAGTTGAATTTATGCTTTTTTTGGCCCGAGAATAATTGCAGTTGAATGCTTGATTTGCAAGATAAGCACTAATATGTCATCTGATTGAAGATGTTTGACTTGGTGGATAGTTGATTAACTTCATCCATGATAGCAATTCTAAAATTTCCAATATTGAGGCGTTTTAGCTATTGAACAAGCATTAAACTCAATGCCGTCATGTCGATCTTCATTTTCACATAGAACGGTGCTATTAAACCCACTAATAAGTGATAACTTGCGTTTGGTTTATGGATTAGAATTATATAATTAAAATTATTTTTAATTTACGTGTATTTTTTTATGAGAGAGACCACTGTAATGAATTATGAATCATGATTCAAATCATAGTTTGAATTCTCAAACCAAACGTCCTCCCAGGACAATGCTATTAAACACATAAATAGAATACACATTTTATTAGCGGTGATCCTTAACACCAGCAGTACTTATAAATATTTTTCATATGAAATCATTTATTTTGGCTCCTTTACAAAACAATATATTTCAATTGGTCTTAAGTACTGTTTTAATTTCTTATATCAAAAAGAACGATTTACTAATCGCGAAGTACGAATTCATTTAGGCAGTCAATAAAAATAATTTAAAATACCTATCTATGAACTCAATAAAAATAAATAATAGGAATATATATGTAGGTAAAGTCTTAAGTACAATTGTCAGCACTATGAGCTCCACCATAAGATCCTGCATCGCATCTAGATTGTGTTACATAGTGATTCCACCAAGTTTACCTCGAGCATTGACGAAGTTTTTTCAGCATCGTAATATTACTAGGGGCTCACATCTTCATTCGACACATCAGATTCATCTCGTGCATACACTTGCCAACATATAGCTCTCAACTCTGATACCACTTGTTAGCACCATAGGTTCTACCATAAGAAAATGGGGTTCCAACTTATGCTATGTTTAGTAGGATGGAAAGAAAATAGGGAGAAATGATAAGTAAAATACCTAGGTGAATTAAGTAAAATGGTAGAATTATGATTTTGTCTCATGTTATTTGGTAGAAGAGAAAGAAAAGTGAAAAGAAAATGTCAAATCTAAGACATTTTACAATAATACTCCAATATAAATAAAAATATAATGAATGGTCAATGTTAAAATTGTTATTTTACATTTTATTTATTTGTCAAACTTTTTCCCGCATCTTTTTTTCTCAAAGTTTGGATGATTAAAAACTAATTGGCCCCACAGATTTTCATTTTCCTTCATTCCTCGTTTCCTCTTTACCAAATAACCTAAAATTTGATTTTCCTCTTCAAAATTCTTCCTTTATTTTCTTTACTTTCTTTTTTCCACCCTACCAACACACAATGTAAAAAATTAACCTAGTGAGCAGAGTAGCACACTCACTTATAAATCCATCATAGCTCCTATTTGTTGCCAACATGAGACTTTATTCACACCTCTAACACCAACATTTATATTAGTCCGACCAATGTAACTTTGTTTTTTTGTATGTATCTGAAATATCATTCGTTCATACATACAACTTTTTTCATATATCCACGCAATACTTAATGTTACATGTGTTGAATTATATTTGGGATCCTTATATTTTTTAAATGTTACACTAAAATAATTTAAGCGTTACACATACGCATAATGCTAAATGAATATTAAAAAATTCCTATATATATGTGGGAGTTAAAATAATTCATATATATATATATAAATATATAACAATACATAAAAGAACTAAATTTCTTTTTTATGTGATAGCCTCTCCAATTAGTTCCTTTTTTATTTTTTCATCTTCATTTTTTTGTGGATATTTTTTACATTTTAATTTTGTTGTATGTTTTTTAAAATATCCAATCAGCTCCTTTTTTTCATCTTTATTTTTTTGAATTTTTTTACCTTTTTATTTTTTTTTTGTGTTTTTTAAATTATGATGTTCCTTCCTCTACTTCTATAAGAGTGATTTTTCACATGTGTTATTATTTTATTTTTGATTGGTTAAAATAATTTTCTTTAGAGGTACCTTACTTAATTTTTTCGTCAATTGTCACCTTTACACATATTTCTTTTTAAATAAATGTTAAAATCCTTAAATAGTTATATAAATGAATTTCTCATTATTCGGTAAATAATAAACTCTTCCAGTGTCTTCAATATGGTAATACGTGCGGAGCACGTTAAAAAACTAGTATATATATACACGCTCAAAAAAACAATCTTTGAGTATTCTCTCTCTTTTCTTCTCTCGACTTTTCCCCTCCCTCAGGGTTTCGTCTTTGTCTTTGAACGCCACATCTCTTTCGTTTGAGAGGGCCGGAGTCCAACGTCACCTTTGGGTGGGTCACCAGATTCCCGACCCTAGTAGGTGGGTTTTAGGCGTGCGGAGGATTGGATGAAGATGGGTTTTGAGTGCGAATCTATGTTTGTTTTGGTGTTAGGTCTTTGTGCAGTTAGAGGGGATGGAGGTCGTGCTTTCATCCGCCATTTAGGGGATCGTCAGAACCCAGTTGGGCCAGCATCTTAGAGGCTTTGGTCCTCTCGGCATAGTGGTGTTTCTAGTGAGACGCGTGGTTTGGTGGGTCTCGACGTTGTTTGCTTCCCTCTTGCTGGTGGTTTGGAAGTTCGTCTAGAGCTTTTTCCTTTTTTGACAGTGCGTCTATATCTTTTCCTCTTGGATTTAGAAGCTATCTTATCATTGGAATCCTCTTCTGTGCAGTTCAAGACCTTTTCAGTTAGTTTTTGTTTTGTTCAAATAAGAGTGATGTTGCTTTTGTCATTTCTATGTATTTGTGTGTTTTTAGAGTGTTTGTTGTCTTGTTATGAAATAACAAAGGTGGTCTCCCCACTCTTTGATTTGGGTTGTGTGTCTAGTCCGCTAGATTTGTTTCCATGCGGTGTTGTTGGTGGCCTTAGCGCTTTAGGTTTCTAGATATCGGTCGATCGGGTTTTTCCATCAACTGTAGTGGTCTTGTTGAAAGAGTCTTATTTGTGCTCGATATTTAGTGTGCCTATGACTCGGTGCACAATTATGTCCCTTAAGCATTTTATTCGAATTTATTGGTGGGTCTGGTTGATGTTTGGGGTCAAGGCTCTTTATGTTTTAGGGTCGTTTAATTTGTACCCGTAGATGTATTTGTTGGTTTTGAAAACAATTTTCTATGCAGAAGCGTATATCTAGCGGATTGTGTATAACAAAAATTTTAATAAACATTTAAGATACTCTATAGAATACATTAATTTATGCACGAATAAATAAATTAAATTAATTTACGAATAAATTTACCTAGCGAACGATTAGGTCGATAACTTGAGTTCTTTAACCATGAACATTCCTAACTCCAAACTTGTTTAGAATACTCGAATCTTTCTTATCAATTTCTTGAATCTATGAAGACGTATGTGTATACCTAAAATAAAATAGAATTAGCACTTAAACATTTAAATTTTGTACGAACACTAGGCCTCGTTCACTTCGCAGATTCGAGTTTTCAATTCGAGCTGAGATGTAACATTTTCTGAGAGCTTTTCACTGTAGCAGAAAAAAATTCAATGTGACATTTACTAAGAGCTTTTTACTATAAAAACTTAGAACTAAAAATTTGAATCGGTAAAATAAAACGAGGCCTAATAATATTTGAGTTGTTTATCCTTAAATTAGCAATTGTATTTCTTTATTTTGAAATGCCATTTCTCTTAATATATATATATATACACACACACACACATATACATACACGCTCAAAAAAGAGTCAAAAAGTAGGTGTAACGATCGGCAACTACATTAAATTCGTCGTCGTCAAAAAATCAGAAAGAGAATATAATTTAACAGCAATCCAAACATTGGCGTGTTCTCTAAGGCCCGTTCATTTCGTCGATTCGAGTTTAAAATTCGAGTTTTGTTACAGTAAAAAGCTCTCAGAAATAATCATATCTAATTTTTTTGCTACAGTAAAAAGCTCTCACATAAAATCACATCTCAACTCGAATTATAAACTCGAATCAGCGAAGTGAACGGACCCTAAATTAAACCGTCACAAAAAAGAGAGGAAAAAAAAAGAAAAAGAAAATTGCCCACTAATTGAACGGTTCCTGTTAATTTTATGTGTCTTAGAGCCCATTTAGTTGAAAAATTTGTTCTCTAATTTGAATAATGATTCATAATTTATTATAATATTTTTTATTATAAAAAATACACATATATAAAAAATAATTATAATCTTATAATTTTAATTTATAAACTAAACGGGTTCTAATTTATTTCCGTTGTAGTCCACTCTACCGTCCAGATGGTCCTCATAGTCGTAATTATAAATGTTAGTTCTCTGAAAAGAAAACAAAAAAAGAAACTGATTAAAGCCACTTTAATCTGCAACTGAATAATTTCTCTCGAGTTTTGTCATTTTTGGACCAGTAAGCAAGATTTAAGTAATGATATACAGTAACAAATTCTAATTTTTTCTGTTACAGGAAAAAGCTCTAAAAAAATATTACATCTCAATTAAAATTGAAAACTTAAATTTACGAAGTGAACAAAATTTTTTGTTAATTTAAATTTTTAATTTAATTTAAAATATAATTTTATATAAATTTTTTTTATTATAATAAAAAAATTAAATATGATTATTTTTAAAATTTTTTTACTGTAATAATTTTTAAAATTTAAATTTAAATCAGTTAAATAAATAGTATTAAGTAACTAACCTTTTTCTTCGGCTGTTATTATTATATAATAGTCTCCTTCTAGAGAGAGTGATGTGTGTGGGTAGTGTGGGCTTTGGGCATCAGAAACGAGGGGGTGAAAAGGGATGGAAGAGGAAGAGGAGGAAAAGAAAAGTGATGAAATTTGGAGGGGTTTTTTTCATCAGAAACGAGGGAAAGGAGTGGTCAGAATAACTATGATGATCCTTTCTCTACTAACCCTAGCTATATATGAGAATATTAACTATCCAATAATCCAATCTTATCTTATTATTATTTGATTGATTCTCACACTGCTGAAGAAATACCCACCCAAACAAGCCTCTCCTACACTTTCCTGTCAATTTATTATTAATCAATTACACCCCTCAAGTTCAATACCCCCCCTCTCTCTCTCTCTCTCTCTCTCTCTCTCTCTCTCTCATTTATAACTCTAAAATAACCTCTCCTTCGCATATCTTCTCTTCTTAAGAAATATTAAAGAGAACCCATCTTCCCCATCTCTCCAATCTCTCCCTAGATTTTTATTGCTTTCTATATACATCTTTTTGGTGTAGTGGTTTTGGGTTTGTGTTTTTCTGGGCAAGCGGTGACTACGAAGGAAAACTTGATAGATGTTGGTCTTATTGTTTTCATGTGGGTTTAATAAAGGGTTTCTCGCAGAGTTTATTGGCATTCTGTCCACCTCCTATTCATAAAGTATGTTTATGATCTATTATTGTGTGTGTGTGTATATATGTATATATGTATATATATATGGAGGTGGGCATACTGCCAACTGAGTTCTGTTGGTTTCTCTTTGTAAAACCCTCGTGATATCTTCCGTTACATATTGCTTGCTTTATGCACTGCCTCCCATCTTCCTCATAAAGCTCATTAAATAGGTAACAACCTTATATCCATATCCTCTCTCTCTCTCTCTCTCTCTCTCTCTCTCTCTCTCCTTTCTCTCTATCTCTCTCTCTGTATATGTTTATGCTGTTTCTTGATATTAAATATGATCATTTGATAGAAGCGTTTTTTATACTTTAGATTTTTTTTTCCTGTCTTGGCTAGCTATTAGATTATTATCCCCAAAAACTTTATTATTATTTCTGTTGAGAAGAGAAATTTTGATGAATACGTAGTTTTGATTTTCTTTTTATTGTTTTTCCTTCATATGGCCTTTCGCAGTTCTCTAGGGCTTTAGGCAATATCGCTAACAAGTACAATATTTGTTTGTATTAGGTCATGATCTGTTTGATCTTCTTCTTCCATTGGTCTGCTACTTTAAGAACAACCCTAACTTTCTCTTCTTTCCTCTTTTTCAATTATTTATTTCTAAAATGTTCCTTACCAGAAGTACTACTGTACCAAAAGAAGATTATTTTTTACTTCTTTATAGGCAAAACAGTCCATTTTCTTTGATTAGGGTTTCAGAAGTACTACTATACATCTCGTGTGATCTTCTCATATTCTAGGTCAGGAGACAAAGTACCGAAAGAGATGAAGAAGAAACCAATATTCAACTGTGCATTTTACAGGGACAGGTGGGGTAAGATTCATGAGAAAAGGCAGGGTTTTTTTTGTTTTGTTTTGTTGTTGTTGTCAGAGAGGCTCTTATGGTTTGGCTTCTTGAATTTGAACTTCGCCTCTGAAAAAAAAGATGCTCTTTAATTTGTTTGCGCTCGCTTGTTATTATATATAAAATGTTAAATCATGATGATTACTATCAGATTATGACAATAAAAAAGGAGTGATTCTAGTATTAATAATCATGGCTTCATGCATGCCTGCTATCTTTATTTTGATTGTCGGTCATTGATTTGCTTTTGAAGTTTCTCTAACCATCATTTGGTAGTGTTGTTTAATTTGATTTATTATTATTAATTTTTAATCTAATTTATGGCCACAGCTCTCTATCGATGAAGGAAGAAATTAACACAATTGCAAATACCTTCCTGTACTGTCCTCAAGCCAATATACGTAGGCTCATGATTGAAGACTGACAGTCCCAATAAACAATGCCAAAAACATACATGTAACCACACGCCTTTGCAGCGCGTGGATATCCAAATTCCACCATGGTTAGAAACTTGTATAAAAGAAACTCCTTAATTACAATATTTTTTTTGGTCATTCCTTTTTTTTTTTTTTCAGCTATTTGGGTACTGCTTAGAGCGCGGTAAGTTTTCCTTCTCTTTCTGTTCATCATTGTTGCAAGATACAAGTAAAGGAAGTTACTTTATGTTTATATATAATTATAAGAAGCAAAAGTTACAATCTTCTTAATTGTTAATTTGTTTTGAAGGCAATTTGGGGTGTTTGGCTTTTCCTCTTATATTATTGGCTATAGCCGATAGAAGCACCTTTCATTGCCGCCGCTCCCGCTCCTCTCCTCGCTGCTCTCTAATTAAAGCCCCCTTTGACTTGCCAGTTTTACTTGAGTCAAACACGTTTTTAGTATGGTCAAATGACCTTTTTGATGCCTTTTGTTTTAGCTTTTAAAGTTCTTTGACTACCGGTACTCTTCATGACTTGTGGTGCTTGACTAGAAAGTAAAGCTAGATCATACATATATGTTTTGCGATATATATATATATATGTATATGTATATATATCACGCATGTGTATATATGTTTTCAATTAGCCAGGATTTGTTTTGACACGAAACGTTTTTAAGAAGGGTGCGTATTGAAGCAATACGACCAAAGTATCGATCTCGCATGATCATAAAGTTTCCCAGGCTGCTGTAATACTAGATATTCTTTTCCTGTGTATGAAATCAATGTATTTTCTTTTTCCTGCTGTGTGATTGAAGCGAGAATTTATTGCCCTAAATGATGTGCAATGGAAATGAGAGAAGAAACGCGGAAATCTAAACTTTTATGGTAATACCGTGGAATAAGTTTAAATTGAAAAAAAAAAACAAAAAAGGTTTTAAGCAATAATCTTGCTAGTATGGGCCAGATAGACATATGTTTTGCGTGTTGTTCTTATTGTTTGGAACGTAATAAATATCTAAGAGACAACATGAGTATAAAGTTACCTGGAGTGCATGCCTAGTTGATCACCTATGAATGGAGGATTTTAACTTTTTTAAGATATGGGTCTTGTTACTATTCCTTCTTTTTCATGTTTAATTGGTCAATAAGGTTAGAGGAGAAAAGTTTCTCTTGAAAGTTGATGATGTTAGTACACTCTGTCCCATGATAAAGAGAGTATTTTCTTTTTGAAACTGTTTATGGAGCTTCCATATTGTCATATTATCAAGCAAGGAAGAGCTTACAAATTATAACTATTCAAGAACCAAGGCCGTCTTTGCACTATTATTTTTTATATTCAGTTTTCTTTTTTCTCGCTTAGTATCTGAAGCAAGTTAGATTGGTGATTTCCTTTTTTTTGATAGAATTTCTTTTCTCTTACTCCGAAAAAAAGAGATAAATATCATTTAAAATGTATAAATCTTGAATTTTTATCTTTTATCCTGAATTAATTTAATTAATACTTTTAGTGAAAGAATTATAGTAATTAAAATGGTATTAATTAAGAGTAAAAGGTAAAAATTTTAGAATCATGCATTTAAAAGATGGTTTTGCATTCACTAATTTTAGTACGTTTATTTTATAGAATTGAGTTTTATTACGATAAGAAGTTCTTAGAAAGTTAAATTTAATTTTTTTATTATAGTAAAAAATTTTCATATAAAATTATATTTTAATTTAAATTAAAAATTAAATAAGAGAACTAAATGGGTTAAAATTCTAAACTTATCTTTACTTACACTTGGTGCTATAATTTATCCGCCCAAGAAAGCTGGACAAGTAATTTGACTTCATGGAACCTCCGTACGCCCAAATTCTTGAGATGCTCCTCATGGCATTTCATGCTTGTCCAAACCGAATACGAGAGTTGAGAAGTTGGGTTGATTTTGAAAAAAGAAAAAGAAAAAATTTCAGAGCCCGTGTCCTAATAATGCATATAGCATATTTAAGTGACTAAAGCGACTCTCAATAAAAATCGTTCACACCAACATTTTTTAAGTTTATAAGATTTTGGTTCAATCTAGTTTAGGGCAATTTTTAAAAACACTTTTTGAAAAAAGCTCCTTTTTATTTTTACCTTTTGATATTATTCTATATATATTTTACCTTTTAGACTAAAATTAGTCAACGAGTAGGGTTTTAAAAATAATATTTTTAATAAGTTAAGGTCTCGTTCATTTCGTTGATTCGAGTTTTGTTACAGTAAAAAACTCTCACAAACAATCACATCTAACTTTTTTGCTACAGTAAAAAGTTCTCACATAAAATCACATCTCAACTCGAATTAAAAACTCGAATCAGCGAACTAAACGGGCCCTAAGTACTTAAAAAGAGATAAAATTTGTAATTTTCTTTCTAGAGTCTACGAAGATTCAAATGATTAAGCCCACTCTCCTACATTGTTAAGTCAATGCAAACTTTTAGACCCAGTGATGCTTTCGGAAAAAGTAGATTATGAATGGTATTTGAGGTTTTTCGCCTGAAGATTTAGGACCTATTTAGTTCATTGATTCGAGTTGAGATGTGATTTTATCTGAGAATTTTTTTACTGTAGTAGAAAAGTTAGATGTGACTGTTTCTGAGAGTTTTTTACTGTAACAAAACTCAAATTCTAAATTCGAATCGGTGAAATGCACGATGCCTAATGAACAACAATTTTGATGTTGATAAATAATTGATTGTAAGATTACTAACAAATAATCTTAAGTTTTGTTTAAATAAATATACAAATGATTCGTCCAGTCACCAATTGATGACATTCGATCGACTGGAGAATATGATTATGAGCAAAGAGAAAAGGCTCTGCCTTCGGTTAAGTTGTGTTATGTGATGATAAACTGAAAGTATGCGGTTTCTATTACTTTGTATTTAATCTGCTTTCCCCTAGGAAGTCGCTTATAAGCAATTGACAACATTCATGGCTTTGCCTAGATATTGTCTCAAACAATTTTGAAACTGTCGCGATTGGCAACAAAAATTGACCAAAGGCGATGTTGATTATAGATTCTTAAACAAGAGCATAGTGAGCAATGAACTATTGTGGCCTGTGGGCTTGTGGGGGGGTTTACTTTTTCTTGCTGAAAGTTTCTTGTTGATTTTTCCAAAGCAGCTAAAAAGCGAATAAGAATCATGAGAAATGGAAAGGCTACAGTTTGGGTGAAATTTTGTAAGCGGTTTTATCATGAAGAGTGTCACCAAGGCATAACACCTTCTTTTGTTCTTCTTTCTAATCTCTGTGAAAAATCTCAGTGACGAGCTCAAATGGCTATTAACGCCCAAATTCAAGTTGACATATAAGTTTAGCCTAATGAAATAGAAGTTGAACAAACCAGAAATGGACATCATAATTCTCAAATAAAAGAGCAACACGGAATATTTTACCTTATTCTAAGTTCTAACTTGCTTACACTCCGTAACCGAACCATCTGTTTTCTCTTATGGCAGAAAAAGTTGGTTAAGTAGTGGTATAAAGGCTAGCAAATATCATTTTGAATCATCGGAAAATTTTTCAAACTTTTCCTCCTCTGTCTCACTTGTGGTAGTCCTCTTCACCAAACGATGCGTCATTTCGCTGGGGCTTCCACGGCCACCAATCTGATTACGACTATGTAACGATGTTGCCTTAATCTGAGAGGCAGAAGACACATGTTGAACCGATAAAGGACTGTGTGATATCCTCTTCTGCTTAGGAAGACCAGTACTGCCAAATCTTCCATGATCTTGTAAACACATTGAATCCGCAGCTGCACGTCGTTTAGTCGCGTCGTTTACGTATAAAAGATCATCAATCCTCGCCATTAGGTTGAAGGCCAAGCTTTCCAACACCCTAGAATAGCTTTCAAGTATTGAGTGCCCCACATCCTGTAAAAGAAAAGAAATTAGAGTCCTCACGAAAACGTTCCTCAACATGTCAACAAGCATATTCTTTCCAATAAGTTGCGGCTCCGCTACGTAATTTACTAAATTGTCACTCTTTTAGGTCCTCGACTGTTAAAATGTGTCGCATGAATCTCTAAATTAACAAAAAAAAAAGTGCATGTGGTTGGATACTTTGTGAGAACCGACATACAATGGTTTTGGTAGAAAAGTAATAATACTTACGACACGTTTGGTTGGTGGATTCGTGTCATGGTTCGGATCATTGTTTGTGGCTCACCACAGTGTTTTCTCTCACAAAAAATACACGTAAATTGAGAATGGTTCTGAATCATGATTCTAAATGTTAAATTTCAGAGATTTTTTTTACTTGGTACAATGTTTTTGTTACTTCAGAGACAACAAAACACTTGTGATAGGTTAATGACTTGAGCCGTAATTTTCCCAATTCTTTCAGTTGTACTAAACACTAGACTTTGTTAATGGCTAGATACCTTGTTGTACTGAATCTTGGTCATGTCCAGAGTGGTCTGTGGGAGGCCAGGGAAGCGCATCTTCAAATTCCGCAAGAGCGTCTCGGCCCGATTGGCTAGAAGCTGATTTCTCTCAAAGTCACTAGCAAGACCCTTAACTTTTCCACCCCAAGATGTCTTTCGCGACTTTGAGAGCGTTAGATGTCTTTTCAAGCATTTCTGCTTCCAAATGTGTATGGCAGCCTCAATCCTGTTTGCTATCTCAAGGGTGTTGTAGACTGATGAGAGGTCTAAGTAATCGAGAAGACATTCTGGGGAGAACTTATCAGCAGTCATGTAACGGTAAATGATCTCCCCTAAACAAGCCTTTCCACTCTAAACAATTCACCCAAAAAAAAAAAAAGTGATGCCACAATGAGAAATTTGAAGATGAAAGAAGTCGCAAAATTCTCCTATTGGGTCTAAGTTGGACCTTATATTCTTAAAGCTTAGAAAAATATCTCTTCATGTCGTCAATTTCTATAAAATCTCTCTCTTCTAACACGTTATAATGGAATTAATGTCATACGACTAGATAAGATGCCAAGTTTATCTTGACAAACCTTTTTCTTCACTGACTATAGCTAACTTTATTTGAAGGCAATTATCATATCTAATCTAATTTTCTTTAAAACTCCTATAAGAATATAAGATTGAGCATTGTGTTTTACTTTTAACCCAAGGAATAACGGCCGTATAAGAAAATACATGAAAAATAGTCCATTGAAATTAACGAAACAGAGCAGGATGTTTTGCACATAGCCACATACCTTGGGCAAGTTCTGTAAGTAAACATTTGGAATTTCCATCTCAGCAAGCACATTGCCATTGATTGCCATGGCAGCCTTGAGGATCTGATTTGTACATTCCCTACACTGTTGTAGTCT